>NW_028281506.1:0-300000 GCF_059751285.1 Brachycentrus maculatus
TTATGTATATATATATATGTATATATATATGTATATATATATGTATATATATATGTAATATATATATGTATATATATATGTATATATATATATGTATATATATGTATGTATATATATGTATATATATATATGTATATATATATATGTATATATATGTATGTATATATATGTATATATATATATGTATATATATATATGTATATATATATATATGTATATATATATATGTATATATATATGTATATATATTATATATATATATATATATATATATATATATATATATTTAGATAGTTTATCTGTCGATTCAAACAATAATAAATAAATTGAAAAAAAAATCTTTTTTTAACATTCTGATTCAGGACACCCCCTTAAAAAAATCTAAATGCGTGTATTCCCCACTCAAAGAAAAACAAAAATAGTGCTCCTCGCGTCCACTTCCAACAATATTATTTAACCGAGAACGAAAAACGTCTTTATCGTAAGTCGTAGATGTGGGACTCGGGACTTGTAAACCGGTACACAGCGAATGGAGCGACAGACATCACAATCCAGGATCGCGTCTAGTATCTGCGGCCAGGCATCGCCAGCAGGACGACTGGACGACAGGACGACCCTTGGCACCTACCCCCTCGCTGCACCTACCCTGGAGCCACCGGGATCCGGGCGCAGGATGTGCACACGGCGTAATTATCCATTTAGCGTCCGTCAGCGGCGAGAACTGCCAATAATGTCAATCGTTGACTGGCTCTACTTACTCCCGAGCGATAATTATTTAAACAAGAATTGACGCATCAAAACCTTCCTACCCGTCTTCCGAGATAAAGTCATACTTGGTTGACTAGATGAAGAAAACTGTTTTTTTTTATTATTATTATACAGGCATCTAGAACTGTGTGACTAATAAGGGACCTTCTTAAATACATAACTGGTTTTAAAATTTAACATTGTAACTAAGGTTCATACAAAAAATATATTAGCCTGTTTCTTACCCCCTGTATCCTACATCATCCAGTAATAAAAATATCATATTCTCTAGAAAATTTTCGTCGCTCAACACACACATGTGTCAAAAACAGATAGCGAATGCAGTTGCCATCCGTTGCATTTATCGCAATTTCCAAAAAAAATATCCGTACAATTTATGTTTTTCTATTTGTCAAGGTTGCGCAAGAAAAGGTTGTCTTTTTTATTATGTTTATGTTAACTCTCAAAATGAAAAATATGACGCGCTAATATGTTTTGACCCCAGTTATTGTTTTATGAAATAGTGTGTTCATATATTAACTTCTATTTATTTACCATATTTTTATTTATAATTTTACTCTTTAAATATATCGAACATTGAAAGCCATCTAACGAAATCAAAGATATCAGCTGAACATGGAATGGCAAGTCGTGGATGTGTTTGAAAGAAATTCGCTATGTTAAAAACCAGTCGTTCAGTGTTTTGATATTTGGCCAACTGGTGCATTTGTCCGAAGAACGAACTCTCATTGATTTGTCAAATTACGTCGGGGATGCAGAGTGTTAATACGTATGGATGATCACGCGCGTGTGCTGTGCGCTCGCTGCGAGCTCGCCGTGTGCCACTATGCGGGACACAATGACTGATTTTTATGCCCTGCAATAATGAAGCGTGTGCAAAATCCCAAACGAACCAACTCCGACGGAGCAGCGCCTACGTAAATGTATGTATATTAATCGTGCGAATTTTCTACGAACTAAACGGGAATGATATTTGTCAGAAACATCGGCGTATCGAACAGTAACGAAGGTTGGGTTCAAATTCTTACGAATATTGAAAGCTGTCCCACCGCATTCCCCGATCTGATACAGAAGCATAGAATTCCTTACAGACCTTCTCTTGCAAAGAATTTTTTTGTTTTTAGTTTTATGAACTAAGAACATGTGAAACAAATTTGTGAATTTACATGTAAAAACCTTCAATATCCCTGCCACTGCCAATCTATGTAATTAAGGACAAGTTTGTAAAACCACCACCAAATATTCTATATGTGCCCCAGTGTAAGGGATTAGTAGTTAGTTGGATCAGTTCGTCAGCCAGATCCGATTCCGTTATCCTGACGAATAACTGAAAACTGAGCGATTCGGAAGTATGGTAATGCGCGGACGCCGGTGATTTAATAAGATTCGGTCTGCGGAACTTGCCGGCCCGGACGTTGATTTATCACCCCCGCAGGAGATGGATTCGAGCGGAATGCAAAAATACACACAGCTAACGGGGTCTAACGTGGAAGGATAGGCGGGCCGGGAGGTTAGATCAAGGGCCGGGGAGCATATGGCGAGGTGATTGCGTCGGGATCGCTGCCAAGTCCATCCATCTCCGTACGAGCAAACGGAGCGGGCTCGAGGATCACTTTGCGCCTAATACACTTCCCCTATACGAGCACACATCAGTAAGCGGTTTATTGACTTATTTTACTATTAAGGGAATAGTGAAATGATATTGCTACTTAAGCTCTGTAATCAGCTGAACTGTATTGTGTTTTACTGTATTTTGAAAAAATATTTTAGTACCTATGTATTTATTTTTACCATAAACTCGCTATCTTTTTACGAATATTTTTTTTTAATATTTTTTTTTAAGATTACGCGAATTAAATTTTATCATATTTATTTTAAATGTTCTTCATACAATACATATCAATGAAATTGAAAAAACAGTATTTAAAGGGTAAGGCGTTGAGGAAATTTGATATACGGTATTGTTTTTTTATTATTTGCGACCAATTTTATAAACATATTATTTTTAAGCAAATAGTTGGTGGAATAAACAAAAATTTAAATATTACGTTTCGATACCCGTCAAGATACCGATTTAATAAATATAACACGCTGACAAACATCTCGTACACATATATAGGTCTTAGCTCTCTTTTCCTCGCAACTCAAATATTTCATATAATATTTTCCGATAAATTTCTGGGTTCTTCGGTCGGATTTATTTGAGCTTTGTAACATAAAAATATCTTCCAGTTTTCGGATGTTTGCGTAGCTCTCCGATATACGATAATACTAAGTAAGGTAAGTAAGCTCGCGTATCTCGGGTTGTGAAACTAAATGCCACGTTCGATGATACGCGTATGAAGTTTCTAATGGGTATGGCAAATTAATTGTTATTAAATACATAGGTGCACTTAAAAGCAATTTATTCGTGCCATGTAAATCATCCGACGGTGTTAAGAGTGCCGTAATGTTTACGTAGTTATTACGCGGACTATTTATAGCCGAGATGAAGTTTCACATCTTGATTCTATGGCGTACCTGCACTGAATCGAAATGAAGCACCATTACCCACTCTACATAGGAAAACTCATATCTTATTTATAAATTAATCAGTTCAACGCAAAACGATTCGAGATAGCTATAATCATAATTGTGAAGGAGCACTTTTTTATCTTCCGAGTCATAAATTTTCTCATCAAATTATTCGTTAAGTATCAAGTAAACGACGAATCATAGGTAACAATTTTATTTTAAATTCTCTCAACAAAAACATACTAGTAATACTGGTTAAAGATTAAACCTTTTACAGCCGTTTCAAATCAGAGAACAGACATTTTTTGTAAATAAGTACAAAAAAATACAATTAATCACAGCGTGAATGAACAAATTAATAAAATTAAAAAATCATGAAAACAAGGAAGGCAAAGAAAGAAGAATCAGATAAGAAGTAGAGGGGAGAGAGGTAGATAAAACTAATGAAGAATGATAGTATGGACAGTTAGAGTTCCAAGGATACATAGTAGTGTTTCAGCCGTTTCATATAATTTTCTCAATGAGATACGTATAACGCAAAAAATATGTCAATGTGCAAAAAAAAGTAACGTCATTTATATCGTTTGGACAAAAAAATAAGACCCACAAGTAATCGAACACTGTTTGCCAATAATAAAACAAACAAGGTAAAATATACTCAATTTATTTATAATTTTGTTTCATTTTTAGATTCCTTACTTTTGATTTAACACAACTATAGAAAGGATTTTTGCAATAGTATGTCCCTCATATCAGATGTAAAAAAATATGCTGGGATATATTAACAAAAATATTTAATTTTTACTGTCTAGCGTAAGAATGAGTCACGTGAAATTTGTGTTTTTTATCCCAAAGTCATCAATTGCATTATTAACAATATAAATAAGAGCAAGATTTATGATATTATCTAACTGTGTCGAAAGAAAACAGATTCACGTATTTAATAACGAGAAGTATAAAACTGTTAATATTTTTGTGAAGAGTGATTTTTTGCACAGATGACGCATTTAGAACATCCATACTAATATGTTTGTATTCATGTAGTCAATTTTATACATCAAATAATCACAAATAAATGGAAATATGACGACAGCAAAATGACATCTTGGCGTACACGCTATTATGCACACAAAGGTTAAATACAAGATGCTTTATAATTAGACCCTCCGGAGTACGCGAGCGATTCGAATTCTATCTTATTGGTACCTGTAGAACGTTGGACGTGTGTGTCTCTAGAGGCCCACCACCCCGTGATAATATGAATGGGTCGTAATTCACGGCGGCGGTGTCGGATTCGCGGCCCGGGGGCGGATGTTTATGTCCGATACACCGCCCGATACGTCATAATCGGTCCGGCTACCGTTCCTACGCTACAAGCTAACAACAACCGATCGCTATGGATAGATACCTGAATTCATTACCAACTAAATGGTGCACCGAGTTATAAGAAATATGTATGTCTCGGATATTCAGTGGTGTACCAGTAATGTTCTTCGCTCTGAGCCCTTTCACTTGCGTTATCTGCATCCTATCAAACATATTATCCCTATATACATGCATCCGGAAAGTAGGACTAATCATCCTGCTATCAGGGGCGTGCATTCCATATAAGCAGAAAAGCAGAGCGTATCCTAACTTACCCGCGTGACATATAAAAACGCAACCAGTACCCTACCTTACTAAGTAGTACCCTACCTTACTAAGTAGTACCTACCTAGCTTACCTTACTACCTACTTCTACTGCCTACCCAAATTAATTCTCTGTGCACCCCACTGCTTGTCATCATATATTCAAAATTAATTACATTTGTTGCCTTAGGTATTACTTAAAGACCAAAAAAATAAGGACTTTTACAAAATTTGATTTGTTCAGTTCAAAAGGTTTCATTTGTATTTAAGAATTGTTTTTTTTTCTGACTTATAACGGAAACTTCCCCTAGCTAGGCCGACAACACGATTGCAAACTTGCTAATGAAAAAATATCGTCAATATTTAATATTCAATATTTATCGATTTTCCATTTTATAACAGACAAAATAACTAAAATATTTCAAATCACTATATATATTTATTTATTGTTTCGGCATTAACTTTGTGGTAAGACATGTTACAATAATTAAAGAAAACACTTTGTTTTTTACCACTTGAGTTTTTATTAAAGACTACATGTTTCAGAAGTTAAACTTCTAGTAGTATGTAGTATGTATGTAGTCTTTAAAGTGGTAAAAAACAAAGTGTTTTCTTTAATTACTATATATCTTATTATACAACTTAATAATATTTTTTTTAAATATCAATTAGTCATGACGATGAAACTGTTTGCTTTGAAACCGGTGGACATTATTATTATATAATAATAATACTTTCAGTGATTTTAAAGAAGATTATAACGGTATTAGTTTGGCAACCAAGTTTGTCCAATTCACACGGATTTAAATGCTGTACGAAAAATAATATTCAGACAAGATAAACCTAAATCTGTGATCTTGAATCTAGATCTAGGGCTTAGAGTATAGACGAAAGTATCTGCTATACTAACTACAGCATTCTCGAGAGAAAGGACCCCAGCAAGAATGTAGCAAGTCGAGTCGGGTGACTTTACACGGGGTATTATTAGATGTGCGCCAATAAATAAAGCTTATCGTAACAAGTATGATATCCGTTTTGATCTAAAAGCGTACTCGGATCAGCTAGATTAACACGAGAGCCTCATTTCGTGAGCTGGTATGCGGCCAAGCGCGCCACTATAGCAGGCGTGGATCGTTTGTGAAATACCAGATCCTAATGACCCGTTCATTTACATTAATTCAGTGACCGGATCTCAATTCATTGATTCGCGAATCAATTGTCGAGCGAATAGCTAAAAAAGTGGTATTTAAAAAAATGTATCGCCAGGAAAAGAGATTCCATAATAAAATACTTGTCAAGAGACGGAATAATTGGCGTGTATGTATGAAGAGATGCATGGATGTGGAATAGGCGAACATCTTTGGCAAAGACGGATTGGTGTCGCGTTCTATTCTCTCTGCATACCCCTGCTGTAAGATACGTGATGGTTAGTTAGTTAATAGTAAAATTTTCCAACGTTCCTCGATACACAATATATTAGTGAATCTATGGATCAGCAACTCATCGATGATTCTCTCCTTGTCCGACGAAAGGTCCATCAATTTATCCGGTGTTAACGGATTATTAAAGAAATGCATATCTAATAATGCGCATCTTCACTAGATCTTCAAGGGGCTTGACTAGATCTTACCAATACAAGGGCAAAGAATTTGCTGGTTAAACAATGAAATTGATTCGTGCATACAAGTAAAATAAGGGTCGCTAAATAATAAGCTTACTCAAATTCACCAATGCTGCTGAGAACTCATACAAGAATCGACGCGTTAATTATAAGAGTATGACATTTTACGAGTTCCAACAAAATTTGTAATGTGGTTGTCAATCATGAGTGGAATGAGTGTAATACGTGTATAAATAAAGTGATCCTATGACGAGTTGAAAGCCCGTTATATACTTTTTTTTATTTGTATAATTTTTCATCTATGTTGAGATATTAAAAAAAACGGATTTAAAAAATGATTAAACTCATTACGAATAATTCGAAAAACTTAAGAAGGAATAGAGGTATGTTAGAATTGAATACATATTGCTATTATTATACACACATAAAAAGGCAATTGAATTTTACAGTAATAAGCTTTGAATGATGCGATAAATTTCGTATTGTAAGTGTGTCTTTCCGAGACCTACTTATTGGGAAATGGAATTCATGGACCGAAGAGTTAGTTAGTTAGCATTTGTTCGTATTCTCTAATGGCATACAACTACAGATTTTTAACACGACCGAATTATTCTGAACACAATCTCGTCCTGTTACTCTATTTTTAACCGATGACAATAGCTATCTGTTAGCTGTCATTTTCACTGTCTCGCATGAGGGCCATAAATGTTCAATATATTGAGAGAATAAAATTATTATTATCCAATGGTGGTCAAGAATCAAAATGGGGAAATATAATAAAAATATTATTTAGCACATAATAACTAGAGAAAAAAAAATACATTTGTACGGCGGGTATATACAAGATGTATGAATGTGAAATAGGCGAAGTTTGTTTGCAAAGACATTGGTATGACGTTTTATTCTCTCTGCCTACCCCTGCGGGGAAGCGGCGCAATAGAGTTACTTTTTAGTTTCAACTAGAGAAAATGATGATTTTTAACTGAACTTTTCTTAACAATGTCATTTTAACACCATTGCTGAATACCGCCAATAATAAGATACCTTTGTTACAAATCGGACATGAACACTTCTATCTTGGAAAGAAAGCATCGATCTGTTTCATCCGGACTATCTCCGAGTCCCATCGCGGAACAGCTAGAATCTATAAACATGTCCGTCCGGCAGATTTATCTGCACCATATTTCCAAAGCGACCGAGACAAAGCATTTATCGACACCGGCCCGTAATTGTATTATGAGTCCCATCCATCTTGACCCGGGCCTGCTTTGTTTGGTGACCTGTAGCGTTACTCTCGGACCAGCCTCCTAGAGGCGCGCCGCTTATAGCAGCACTTGTCCAAACAGTTTTTTTGCGGGCCGTCTATCGCGATCTAGTTGAGAATAGGGTCAACGGGGCGGGAGTCGAGAGAAGCTGGCGCCGAGAGAATGACCCAGTTACCATCACCCGCCGAGAGCGGAGCGACAACAGCTAAACTAGATGGATAAACGGACACGCGACACGAAGCTGCGACATTTGAACCTGATCTAAAACGTGAGCAGAATAAACAGCGATCTGGATAATAAGGAGACGTTCAAACTGATAAAATAAAAAGTTTTACGCCAGTTTAACAACTGCGCTATTATGACTTAAAAACGCGGGTTGAACAAAATTTCGGTAATTTGACCAAAAAGAGCTTTATCTTCAGGGTGTTTTAGAGTAAATTGTGAACTAAAGAGAAACAATTTCTTAGATTTTCACGGCGTTTGTTTCGTTATTGGTTTTAGGATATCATGCCGCTGTAAAGCCACTGTGCGTTTTGGGATATCATTAAAGGACCATGACTTAAAGAATTGTTAGCTTTAGCAAATGACATATGGCAAAAATGCATAACACATCGTACGGATAATAATCCCTGCAATCTCCAGTCCCGATACATGGCAAGGTCACGGGATAACGATTGTGTCGTCAGTTTTAAAATTATTATAAGACGTTTCCTATTTCCTTACGTTTAAAATATTTTTTTTTCATAATTTAGTACTAGAATCTTACAAATACAGTTTAAATATTTAAAACGATATTGCAGATTAATGAAAATACCGCTTCGCAATCAAAATGCAACATCTAGAAAAGTAAATCCATTCGATTTTTATTAAAATAACGAGGATTCTAAAACCATACGTTGCTTCAACATGAAAAATACGTAGAAACGTTTCCGTGAAGATAATGGACGCCCTCCATACCAGGTCAGCATTTTGCATCCAGGAAACAATACAGTACTAGGAACAGGTTGAGCGGCGGCTCTAGCTGTTGGTGTTTAACATATTGTTCCAACACGAATAGGAGATGGTCATGGACATAAACAAACTACGGAGCGCCGTATCGATGACTGGCAATTGGTAATGAGTAATTTCATTCTCGGGAGAACAGGGTGACCACAGGGCTCGGCTCTCGGCCATTAATATCGCATGACGCGCCAGCACCACATCGCCACCTTCCACCACAGCGGACCTTATTAGAATTAATAGGTTAAGACCTCATATAATAAATCATTAAAATGGTATTGATAAGCAAAAGTTGTGTGAAAAACAACGTATAGAAAGAGGCATTAGTGGCGAGTCCGCGGTGAACCCTATAGCGCGCAGCCGTCGCCCTGACCTAGAAAGGGCTCGGTGGGTACTACAGCGCGCTCACGATTTGTGTGTTAAGTCCAATTAAATTATGCCATACATCGTTATTTCCGCGTGATCCGCAGACAGAAACCATGGGAGAAGGATGGCCGTTAGGCGTCTCCGCACCATTGGCGGTCGTTACTCAAATATCCCCGCGAAGAACAACGAAACGCCAACAAACCTTCGCTAACAAATCATAATAATTGCGGAACCGTTTTAAAACAATGTTTGATTGATTTGTGCATCTACTTAAAGGATAAAAATTCATTATTATTCGCCAATCGAAGTAATAATTTTAGTAAATGACGAGATAAAAGTGGGGATGTTGTCCCGTGATTAGTGTCTCGCACTCTAAGCTAAGTGTTGTCACGTTCATCTAAATGGGTGGGTGTAGTTCAAGCCTACTCTACTACAACTTGATTCGTTATATAATCAAAGCGCCATTTTAGTGAAAAATCACCTCAAGGGCGCTTTATATATGTCAAAGCATAAATGGTGTAAAAGTTCGGAGCATAGTTTTAAAAAATCACATAGTCTGCATATAAAATTTATAATAATAAGCCGACAACGATATTTTAAAGCGTGCTATTTTGTTCCTCTATGCCTTTACCCATAAGACGACTATTTTTTTCTTCAGAAGGCAAATCAATAGAATATTTATTTATCGATGGGGTTTTTATAAATATAGTCTTCCGTTGCAATGTTAGATTCGTATCCCACGGTAATACAGACGACAGAAACAGAATGGAAATGTTCCCGTGAAAGCTCGGAGCTTTTTAGGAGATACATGAAACAGCTACCGACGGGTAACTGTTGCGGCGGATAAAATCCTCCTATGGATATTATTATGCAGATGTATCTGTACTAACTTATCGGATAATCCTCATCAGTGAGCGCAAACAACTTTCAAACCCAATTATAATTATAAATACAGTAGAAAAATACATTTCAAGCAGCTAGTAGTCTCATTAGTGCTGGCCGTTTATGGAGTAGGTACTGAAGTTGTACGTTTCAAATTCTGCCGAAACCGAATTCCGATACTTTTTTTGGGGTTCAGGATCGATGCTCTCTGAATCACCAAAACAGTTCTTGTTTTATTTCATCAAAAGGAACGAAGCGATCGTTTTTATTCTCATTTAAGTAATCGGCGAATAACATTTACTGGTTCTTCTCAAATCAATATTTAAGATGAGAATTATCAATTCGAAGATTTTTTTTAATGTTCGGGTCAACATATTTATTTATTTTATTATTGTCCGCCACCGTAGGTCTTGGGTTTGTTTCCCGAATTCATTTTATTTTTTCTTTCGTCTTATTTTACATTGAGAATTTTTACGGCTATCAAAAGCTCAAAGATTCGACGAGAACGAGAATGAAATCAGAATAGTATAAAAATAACTAGGACAATGTTGAACTTGTTAGATAAGATCGGTTCGTGACAGTCGAGGGGTGAGGGGGGGGGTAGATCTCCAAACTTGAGGCATGTCTCTTACTTTTAATCCAGTTAGGACTTTCTTTGGTCCTGTGGAATCCGTGACTGGGCCCCCCGATGGGGCAGAGGACCGGTTCAAGTTTGGCAGCGAAAGCGAAATGGGACATGCCTCCGCACCCGGTACGTGAGTCCGGGAAATTATTCCAGGCGACGGGAAAAAACTGACCGCGCAACGAGAAATGGTCGGAATAGTTTGCCAAGAAGCGAAAGAACAAGTAACGACGGCATGTTTCCAAATTATAAAAGTTTATTTTTTAACTTTACCAATTAAAATAACTTTGAACTAAATACGTCTGACAACATAGAAATAAGCAAGTATTTTTATCATTAAATTATAAATGAAAACACTTGTTTTTCACCACAAAAGTATTGTATTCTTAAGACTAGTTTCGAAAGCTTCAGATACTTCCATCTATCTTTCATCTGTCCTTTATATTAAAACCCGTAGATGGAACTAGTCGTAACAATATAATAGTGGTAAAAAAAAACGAGCGTTTTATGTATAATTTAATCCTGTTTTACCACAAAGTGAATGCCGAAACAATAAGTAACATATTTTTATAATGTTTCTTCTTTTAATAGTTATTTTTACAGTTTATTTAAAACGCTAATAATGGTGGTATTTTACGAATTTGTAGCTCTATAAATTATGCTTATTATTATTACTATCAACCCTAATCTACACCCAATGTTGCATCGTATCGAATATCTCGATTGATTATTATTAGAAAACAAGGTGATCAGTCAAGCATGAAAATAAGATTTTTTATACAATATGAAGAACCCATATTTCAATTATTTGATACTGAAGAGAAAGCATGTATATATGTATAAAATTAAGGGTATTTGCATAATTGATGTATTATCATATGTTCCTGAAAAGACCGTTCACCTAAACGTAACAGATTGAGGAACTCGAGGCTTGTGGCTGGTAATGTAATTAACATTAAGTAATGACCCCAGTCGTGATGTGCATTGTAATTAAAGTCGTGTTATTTAATTTAGCTTAGCAATGATTTGTGGGGTACTTACTAACTTGGTATTATTAAAACCCTAACACAATATATGCATGACAAACAAATAAAGTCGAATGAAATAATTCCTAAATATATATTTTTTAACATCTTATCTTTCACTATATGAAGAGAAAAAAACAGCTGAATGAAGTCATTTATTTTTTTTTAATGCATTTATTTTATCAACTTTGTACAAAAAAGGAATATGGAAGTCTGGGCATTCATAAGGCATAAGATCGGGCATTAATTGGCTTAAGTAACCACTTTATACAGTTAGATTACGCATTTTTATCGATTGTTCCGCGGTATGATCGATAATCCTGAAATTATCCAGAGCATTGGTCTGTATGTTCCCGATAGTTACCTAAGACAGCGTCGGCATAGATTGTTTCACATTCCTATACACAGGACCAACCTGCCGATGGTTATGCCTGTAGGAAGAGCTACCGCTATGTTGAACAATATCACATTGGATATTGATCTGTTCCATGTGTCCGAAGGAGTTTTCCGAAGCGAGATTCTTCTACACATTTAACAAGAGTCTTCTTGTGTAATTTTTAATTTGTTTTTTTTTTTAATGTATACGCCTTAAATGTTTGTTTGTAATGTATATATTAATTATTGAATAAATTGAATTGAATTGAATTGAATTGAATAGACTTTGACCATTCTACCCATATTGCCTGATTCCTGAATGTAGTATTTATAGGTGAAGTGATAAGCTTTCTTTCCCTAACCATAACAACGTAGAATTCTTTCTTATTTATTTTCATCTACTAGAAGAATCCTGACACGTTACTTCAATTTATATATTTCTAACTTGATTTTTAACAATATACCTACATATGTCTTTTGTTTGATTGCACTCGAACACTGGATTTAACCCCTGAGGGTGATATATCAACATATATTAAACAAATCAATGTATTAACTTTTTTGACATCTAAACATAGATAAAGAAATTTGGGTTTTTACTAGGCATATGACCTGTCAAAGACTGGTTACGTGATCATTTTACACACGTGCAATATTCACCATTCTACCCAATATTGATAACAACACAATATTTTTAGAACTCCTACATTATTCCTTTATATGTTGTTAAAAATATTAACGTGTATTAAGAATGATGAAATACTAAATTGTGTAATTAATTTTCCATTTTTTTGTAGACACTCGAGGATTTCTGAATAAGACTCATAACTGCCTTACAACACGATCAAAATATTAAAATCGCGATAATTGGCTACGTAATAAAGGACGCCGAAAATTATATTTAAGATGAAAATGCTCCCCCGCTATGAGCGTGCTTCGAGCCAGTTAAGTGGGTAAAATTAATAATACCCTTTATTAACAAAGACGTCTATTTTAATTATTTGTTGATTAAAATTAAATTAAATTCGAATGAAAGCGGTTGAAATACGCCTGTCTGTACAGATTTTGAATCAAGTCATATAAATGACATCAAATAAAATCAAATCAGACCTATTGGATAAAAGAGAATTTTTAATATAATTTCTAATTTTAAAAAAAAACTCGTTTCACGAAAGAAAGCTCAAAATTATACCCTCATTGGCAAGCTTTCAGTGTAGCGTGCTTATGATCCTTTTGCTTTTTGCTCTTTGAAAATTCAAAAAAAATAAAACTGTCAAAGTCAGAAGTGGTGGGAGTAAAAAAGGATAAAAATCATAGTGATACATTCAATGAAATAAATAATGTAAACTTTTTTACTAATTTCATAATTTTATCATACTCTGCGGTTAAAACTCTCCGGAACGGAATGAAGACTAGCATATAACCCTAGTCTGCTAGTATTTTTAATTTATTTTTTTTGTAAAGAAAATTTTAATTTTTAATACATTCCAAGATAGACCTAAGCGGCCAGTTTTTGGAATTAAGGAACCATTTAATGTAAGTGCTGATCGAACTACAGACCTCTGGACTCGAAGTATCGGACATTACCACAACATCACAACCAAGAATCCCATCGCACAATTGAAAAAATTATTTTAGTATTAAATAACATCTTTGAGAACATTATACGAACGTGAAGAATATGCATTGTATAATACATTCATTGCGGCAAACAGATAGACACCCCTGCAATCCGACTAGAATAAGCCATTACTTAGTATTATCCTGCGCTATAAATAAAATTCTAGTTTAGTATTAATAGACGGAAAATGCAAACGCAAGACGGTCAATCTGCATGATCACTGGACATCGCGATACGTGTTCCTACGATTGCGTCAGCTAAATGCACTCAGTATGTGCGACCACCGTTCTGACGGATTAATCAGTCCATCGGACTGCTGACTGCTGCCCGCTGACTGTGTGAACGCTATTTCCACTAATAATATGCGCGATCGTATCGATTCGCAGCCTACTCGAAATACATTTGCACAAGAATATTATTCTATGGAAAGGAAATAAAGGCGGGAAATCTAAGAGAAACCATTACTTCTTCTATTTCTTAAAGATATTATTTTATACAAAACGCGCGCTTTTTAGTATGATACTCATCCAATGATGATGATGATGATGATGATGATGATGATCAATATTTCACGAATTGTTTCTGGCACATTTGCTTTTCAATTGGTCAATTCAAGATTTACGTGACCTATATGATGATGGGAGACTATACCATTATTTATGCGCTTAATTATAAAAAAATGTTTTAAATCAAATCACATAATATCATTTTCTAGCTATTATTTTAACAGAAAATAAAACAGTAATTATTTAAAATAAAATGATTCCTGACCCTATTCAATAAAAAATTTGAAATACATATAAATAAAACTAATAACAATTAAAAATCTCGATACATCGAACATTAAAAGCCATCGTGTAGACATGATAAAAGACAGATAACAGCTGGTATCAGCTGACTGTCGAAAATAACAGGACGCAAATGCTTTTAAAAGAATTTCGATATGTTAAAAAAAGAGGTTGTCAAACACCATTCAAGAAAACGAGTAATTACACGTTGGATTCCTGATCAATCATTAAAAGCCTTCACCCTTACTTCTCTCTCCGCAACTACATTCTTGATACCGTTTTCTATCCTTTCATTATCACCTTGAAATGTAGTTGTAAGTTCATTAGCAACATTTTAGTAATAGTCAGTTATCAAGAGAGCTCAGCTCGCTCACCTGCATCTTCTGCCTTCTCCTCTCGAGGTCTCTCCTCCTGGTCTCCAGCTCGCCCCAGCGCTGCAGCAGGCGCCGGGTGGCCTCGTCCTCCCCCGCGCCCCCGCCGCCCGCCTCCTCCTCCACGCACGCGGCCCAGTCCACCACGGCCGGGGGCGCCTGCTCCTCCGCCCCCCTCTCCCCCTCCCCCACCTCCTCACCAGCCCCCTCCCCCTCGCTCAGGCTGGCCTCCATCAGGTCCGAGTCTCCGCTTGACTGCGAACAAAATTAATTTATTTTAGGTTAATTTGAAGGATATGAGATTTGGAATCGATGTGTGTTCAGCTGCGATCGAAACTGGTTGGGATTCTGGATTACTCCTTGAGGTAGTATTTTACGAAAATGGCGCTTTATAATTATCCAAATTATTGTTCATTATTATTACCCTTAAATGTGAGGGCAAAGGGTTCCAACTCCCTTCCAGTAACAATTTATTTATTATTTATACATAATCATACACATAATTACAAATTACAATAATGTGCCTCACCGAGTTTTCCCATACCGAGGGCACATCTTTAAATTCTTCTTCTTCTTCTTACCCTTATCCGCACTCAATGGTGCATAGGGATCTGCATCGTATTGACACACTGTTATCATGATCGTTACTTACATGTAGGTAAGGTAATCACTTCTGCGTTTTAGAGTAATATGAAATAAATATTCGAGTGTAAAATCACTAATATTAATTTTCACTCATCCCTTGGGAATCAAACCCGGGACCTCCAGCGCTAACCATTACACCACAGAGGCGGACTTACTCTTACAATACTTATAAAACTATATGAAAGAAAGTTGTACAGAGGCATGCAATCAAATACGCATGGCCGAATGATGCGATCTATTTCCGACCTACACACCTCCATTTTCCATTTTTGAATAGCTCTTTTATACTAAGTTTCTTATTTAAATGACTTTATGTATAATGGAAACAGGTTGTACAAATTAATTGCGAAATAATCAAAGTTATTTCGACCAAAAGAGGTATTTGTACGGTTCAATAAACTATACAAAGTTATATTTTGATACACGATGTAGGTACACCGCAAAAAATACAATCAAGCAAAAATAAAATTATGAATAAGACTCTTTTTAAATTGGCAGTAAAGTTCGGAGATTGAAAGCGCCTGCTGCGAGGATGGAGAAAAGGACCGGCCGAGAACAATTTGCCCCCAGACCAGAAACCATGACAGAATTGTGAAGTCGTAAACATGGAGCAGTTTCGTGAGCTCGCTCGGCCGACCGCAATGGCTTTTTAAAAAGACATACCCTGACCGTGCGGCGGTGCCTTCAATGGTTGCGCAATGCGTTATAGGTTTAGCACTTCGGCCTGAAGGTTAGCAGCGTTCCCGCCGGAGGAGCCCGAGAAAATCGCGAGAAATTATCGCCAAACGTCTGGGAATGCATCGAGAAATATTTAAAGAGAGTATTTGCGTGAGCAAACATCACTCAGACTGTCAAATGACATAATACAAAGGTACAAAAAAACAGAAGACGTTTAAAAAGTTATTGCTAAAACGTAATAAGAAAAGTTTTTTTAGTTAACACAAGAAACCATTTTTGATTCGTTTTAAAATTAAGGAACATGCTAAAAACATTGTTTTGCAAAAATATAGTTAGCATCTGATCACATAAAAAATAAACACAATTTTTTTCTTTCAAATTTTGTGTGACATTTCTTGGTGGAACTGCATTTCATATAACATAATAAAATGACAACTATATATTTTTTTCCAAATATATTCTATTTGACCTGTGACCGCGTTTCGTCGTTACCGACATCGCCAGTCTGGTGATGTCAGTAACGATGAAATCTGGTCACTGATCAAATAAAATATTATTTATGAAAAAAACTATCCAGTTGATATTTTATTATATAGAAATAATGTAGCACCAAATATACTATCCGCCTCCGTAGTGTGGTGTTAGCACGTTTGGCCGCCGTGCCGAAAGTCCCAGGTTCGATTCCCGAGAGAAGGGGCAACATGAATACCATTTTGTTCATTAATTCATCAAAATTGATCAACGATGAATTATGGGAATTTTGATATGTTCTACTCGACGTTGTCAGCACTGCGATCGCGTGCATAGTACATAGTAAGTCGATATTTATGACCCGATTTTAACATAATTCGTCTTGAACTTGAGCTTTGATCTTTCCCTTTTCCCCTTTTTCTTCCTCCCGCCCCTCTTCCAGGTATTTATATTTAACGACATTTATGAAATTTTGTAAATGGAATGTTACAATTACCTGTTTTTTGTTACTCATTATTGTACAACTGTCCTGTTAAATTTCCAAATAAATAAATTGTTCCGAGCTACTCACGTTGGTTCTCTCCCGGACGCCGCCGCCCGGCTGCGCCTGCACGACGCTGACGTACTCGGGCACGCCGTCGGCGGACAGGCGGCTCTCGAGCGCAGGCGGGTCCGTGCCGCACAGGAACTGCGTGCCCAGGAACAGCAGCGCGCGCGCGCGCACGGCCAGCTGCGCGGCCTCGGGCTCCAGCGCGCGCGGCGCGTACCAGCACACGGCCACGCCGTACATCAGCGGCGTGAAGCCCGACAGCTGCGTGTCTTCCGGCAAGCGGACCAACTCGTAATCTGAAACAATATCCAATTTTCAATTTATTCAAAAAATTGATACATATCGTCCTCATACAGGAGAAAATGACCAAATGCATTTTTTACGAAAACGCGATTATTGACTATTTGACATCTTACTAGCTTAATGTTGGCCTAGAAAAAATCTCGAAACGATTTTAAACTTGGAAGTATAATATATTGACTTGTTCAAAATGAATAACTGCATTGATGACATAAGTGTAAAAACGGTTAAACGGCCCTACTGAACATTTTACGTTTTGTTAGTTGGTGACTTTCTCCTGTACGACTACGATATATCCATTACAAACAAAATATTTAAGGCGTTAACATTAAAAACGAGAGCAAGAGGACTCTTGTTAAAGATGTATAAGAATCCCGCTTCGGAAAACTCCTTCAGACACATGGAACAGATCAATATCCAATGCGATATTGCTCAACATAGCACAGGCGTAAGCATCGGCAGGTTGGTCCTGTATATAGGAATGTGAAACAATATATGCCGACGCTGTCTTAGGTAGCTATCGGGAACATACAGACCGATGCTCCGGATAATTTCAGGATTATCGACCATACCGCGCAACAATCGATAAAAATGCGTAATCAAATACACATTCTTTCTAGTCTCTAAACTATTTATATATTCAATGTTCTATATTCAGATCTCTACCCCACACGATGCCTGGTTTCTACCTCTTCCTCTCTTCCCTTCCATTATCCCTTTTATTATCGTGGTGATAAGGTCATACCGCAGTATATGTGGAGGTCCTAGCCAAAATGTTACATTACCAATATTGCACAGAAATACCTTAAATGCAAATCTGTTCTGTTTACTGTATTCTATCGAAATCTAATTGAAAGTTGCGACAAAACGTGACCAATCCTGTGTTAAACCAATATGAAATCCAATGTAACATTTTTACAAGCTAGAATTCCTGATTACTTAAAAATAATATATAATGGATGGAAATGTAACGTTTTGGCGAGGACCTCCGCATATGTCCTATCATATTATTTTTTAAATATCATTTTTTATTTCGTTCTTCTTTTTTTACCTATCATCCAAATGACTCGAAAATCTAGCTACAACTTATGCAACATCAATTATGATGTCCCTATTTAGGCTCATTAAAAGTTTTATAGCCTATTCCTACTCCGAATTGGGTTAGTATAATTTCATGTAATTCATTAGTGAAAATTCTAGGCAAAAACATATGCTTTCGCTCTTATTTAAACCTCTTCGATCGTCACTCTTTCCATCCAGCTAATAGCTTTCATCCTTCTCTTAACACTCGTACTAGAACTCGAACGCTTTTTATCTTTCTCTATCCGTCTTAGTCATCGTCCAGGTTTTGCTACCATAAAGTGCTATACTCGCACTCCTGAAATGTGTTTTCATAAAATTCTTCTTCAATTTTTTACAGTTCGATCCAGCCCATTCTGGTGTTTATTTCACCGATGCATCTGGACTCCTCTGTGATTGCGTGTTCGATCGATTCCAATGTTCTATTTTTAATAAATTTTGGATTGTCTAGATTCTTGGCTAGCTTTTAAATAAACACTGAATCCATGAAATACAGCGCCCTATACATAACTGGACGCCAGATAAAGGTTAAAAAAATTCCTTAACACTTGTCTTTTTCAGGGTCAGAAAATTAAATATTACAATAAATTGCAACCAGCAAAAATTATGCAACAAATAGGAGTTCATTTGACTTAATTAGGCTAATTCAATATGCGATTTAAAAAAAAACACATAATAATTAAATTATGTATATTATTTCTTTTGATAACATCTACTTCACAAATATTCAATGTATTACAGTCTAACTCTTATAAATACTGAACAAAATATTTAATGAAGAAGTAAGATCCGATAGATACCTTCATACGTTCATAGGAGTTAATAGTGAAGGCAAATATGATATTTATAAACAACATCCATTCAAATGGTAGTAGTCTCGAGTGGCAATCAAAGAGGAAAAAAACGTCGAACAGCATCATGTTAATTTGATTGTGTTGCAGTGAATTCGAAGTAACTTAAAAATGAACGCTTCGCTCAGTTCCGAACCGCAATAATACATAAACTTCCATACGCATCCCCTCCAGGGGCAGTCAATACCCATTACAAACCTACAGACGAATAGATCTGTTGTATTTTACGCCAGCAACACGCATTACGAGAATGCATTAATAATGAGAAATCCCGAGTAACGGTAGTGTTATTATTTTAAATAAAAAATACGGGTATTGTTAAATAATTTGAAGCCAATGTCCATAAAACATGGACAATAATTACACGCGCATTCCTCGAGAGTCGAGTTTAACGCCGAAGATATTTCACAACGAAGCGTAATTTGTTAGATGGAGGAGGGAGGAGGGCAGCGACAAATGGCCGCCACCTCCGCTCCGCAAGTCCACCCGGCCGGCGCTGTGACGGATGGAATGCCCAAAATGTAACGGCCGCGGCCCTATCGCGGACACCTCGTGCCCTAGGGCGCGACTTTTTGTGCAACATTCAATAGCTCTGGCTCCGCGTACCTCGGATTGTTTATGGGCGACCGGCCGGCCCGCGTTATGACATACAAACCGCAAGTATCATGCGCGGACACGCATCCGACATGAGCGGAGTGCTCGCCGTGCTCGCCGCTCCGCTCCCCGCTCCGCGCTCTGCGCTCTGCACTCTCCGTGGGAGCGGACAGCCCTTCGAGCCGACCGACCACACATTATCGTAAAAGGCGTTGTAAATGTTCAAATTACTTACGTGTGTGAGCTTTATTTTACTGCGAGGCGAGCTTGCCAGGACAGAACCCTCAATATTATTGGCAAACGATTTAATTCGTCCCTCCTGAAAAGCTATCCTCGGCGGATTCATATCCTATTCTATGGGTAAGCAGCCCGGACTTCCCTAGCCATTGTTGCTTTTATTCTTATTCCACCTATTATTCCTCCAACATTTCGTTTTCTATATAAAATCACCCTTAACTCCTTCACTTGCCTCATCTGTATAATGTAAAATATACCACTCCAAGAAACCAAGAATCTGGAGCGCTGGACTAGCCAACTTGCCTTCGTGTGATTAGTAATCATGTTAACACTACATCGATTCGGTGCCGTTTTCACCAACGGATGCAGATAGGAAGCTACATTGCTGTACTACAATAGTTATCACAATCAAACTGTTTCAACTTCGTTCCTGATATTGTACGTGGAAAAGCCTTGCCGTAACCAAAATCCCGGTGAACATTTAGTATCGAGGAAGATGATACAATGTCATGAGTCACTTCTGCTTAAAGATAATTAATACAAATCCATTTTGCGCAGTCGTGTTACATCAATTTACAATTTGCATTTCGTGCACCAAAACAAATATGGCCGAGACCTTGAGTCAGTATACTCGTAGTGAGTCTCCGGCCCGTTATTTGAACATGCAGAATCGATAGACTCCGATAATTTATTATTATTACTAATGCCGACTGCTGATCGCATGAACACTTTACCATCGCGTCAGGAAACATAGTTAATAGTTCCAGAGAAGACTTACTGCCGGGAAACGCACATGTGTCATGACAGCTATGCAACGTGGAATTCCAAGGTGACTTGTCGAAAACTGAAGAGATGCCCAGACTTCCATATTCTCCTTATTCTATGAGAGAAACATCTCATCATAGAATAAGGAGAATATGGAAGTCTGGGCATTTACAGGGCTTACAGCCTGTCATTTGAGCTTTTTGAGCATCTCTACATTTCTTTTTATAAGAGCCAAGCTCAAATGCACACAGCGATCCAAGGGAAGCTCCATGCTTGCTATATATGCCTTGGTAAAGCCTAAGAGACAAAATAAGAAATTAGGAAATTAGGATCAGAACCAAAATAGCGGCCATCACGGATCGCGTAGCAAAACTGAAGTGGCAATGAGCAGGACATGTTACGAGACAAGACCCCACAAGATGGACATCTAAAATTTTGAGATGAAGACCTTGGAAATACAAGAAAGGCGTCGAAAGACCTAAAAAAAGATGGTCCAACGACATAGCCGCTGTGGGGGGTAAAAACTGTCTGCAAGCAGCAACCGACCGAAAAAAACGGAAGGATACGGAAGCCTATATCCAGCAGCGGAGGAAAGAAGGCTAAAGAAGAAAAGAAGAAGACCTGTCATAGGCCGGTTGTGTGATCACTTTACACACATGTAACATTTACCATTCTACCCATGACAACCACATTACTCAAATTTTTGGAAGTCATAGGTACTTATATGATCCATCTCATGACGTCAGGTGATTGAGTTCCCAACAGCCGTCTATGATTTAATTTAGAAAGCTTTTATTTGGACACTCTCAAAATGTGTCTGGCGAACCCTTCCCCTTGTGATGGCTCAATACAGTGTAACGCTCATAAGTTATTTAAAAGAATATAGAAAATTGAGTTACAGTCGACCGCCAGTCGCGGTCAGCAACCACATAGTACCTTGTAGAACTGATTCAATGTTACAGAAGATGAAAAGCCTCTAAGCGGGTACGGAGGTGGTCATTGTACGCGCTATACGCAAAACCCAAAAACGTCTCTAAACCCCAAAACAAAACCAACGTCTTGAACCAACCTATAGATATCTATTCATAATTGTATTATCCTCCAAGTATGATATATGAATGGTTTAGATTCATGTAACAATAATTAATTTTGGAAAAGGGTTCCGAGAGACTGTCATAAATAACATCCGGGCACCTTTGTTGTCCCGAAACATAAAACGATACTCGAATGAGATTTGGCAAAGGTTTTTAACGAATAAATAACTTTTATTTACGAATGTCCCTTCAAGGGCGAATTAAATGTCAACATATATAGGTAAACGAACCAACCTCTCGGTGATAAAACAAAATTAAACCAAGAAAAATATATTACTCCAACCCAAATCGCGTGCTAAAAATAAATAAAATATCAAGATATTTATTGATATTTTAAGGTAGATAAAGAATAAAATGGAAGTCTGGGTATGTATCGGTTTACGACCTGTCATAAGCTTGTTTAAGTGAATACTTTATACACGTGTAACAATTACCATTCTATCCATGATTTAGAAGTTATATCTATGCTTCAATTGGACCTCCCTTTACATGCTAGACCTTTGACACCACCATCTATTGTTGGATTTTTTTTAGCAGAGACCTTCGTTAAATATACGAGTATGTAAGATTTTTCCCGAATTATTTTACATGTCAAATATACGCGATAATTGAAAGAACGTTGACATATTGAAAACACATGGCATAACCGAAAACTTTTTTTCTGCTTTTCGTTACGAAGAGAGAAAGGAAAACCGAGGAAACAGTTGGCATGATCAAGTATTTCAAATATTAAAAAGTGTTCAGGTCAGGAGTCGGAATAATCGGTGGGTATGTATGAGGAGATACGTTAATATAGAAGAGATGAAGATTGTTTGCAAGAACAGAGCGGTGTGGCATTCTAATCTCTCTACCTACCCATGCAGAAGAGCAGCGTGACGGTCAATAAGTTATTTAGCTTTTTATTGCGTTATTTTTTTTTTGTAAAATATACTGAAATAAGGCGCATATGACCAGGGCAACAGAGCAGAGAAGCAGTGCTGAAGCATCGATGGCCTAAAGGGTTAGGTACAGTAACAAAGGAGGCTGTTCTCGACTCGTGATGGGACTCACCTTTGCAGGGGTCACTGGGTGCGCAATAACTATATGCAGTAATAATAGATGGTCATATTAACTGACGGGTATGGCAAACCAACGTTCATTATTTTTGCTAGACGGGTATCGTGTATACATTACGCAAATACTTTGCACAAATATTCCTATTACGGGTCGAAACAAGCAAAGCACACATGGTCTTCGAATCAAAGAAAAAACATTGAAGATCAATTACTTTCAATATTTGTGGAATGAAAAAAACACTGTGAAAACGGTGTTTTAAAAAAATGGTGTTTAAAAGGGCATAGTGTTTCTAGGGATGGAAATATGGATAAAAGTATATAAAATAGAGTTAGTGCTGGGAACAAATCGCAACAAATCAGTTAAACCAAACAAATATCTAACAGCGGAACCTTCACCAGTGGAGTCCTGGTACCAAGCTTAATGTATGGAAATGAGGCATGGACTTATCAAGAAAGGATGAAAGTATCGATCACTCAAACGAATGTGCGGCAAACGACGTGTATTGATTTATTCTTCAAATTTATGGACTGGCTCCTTTCAGCATAAAACAAAAAAAAGGCGTTTAGGGTAGTGAAATATTGCCCAAATGCTGTTGATATAATTGTCCTGATGAAGAGACGATTTCGTCATGAAATTTGGGTAAATGGTAATATACTAATACGATAAACATTTTTTAAATACCTGATCACAAAGAAAAGGTTTTAAATACTATAAATAATAATTACAATGACACTAATGTATTTTAATGATTATTTTTTATAAAATTCTTTTACAGAACAATATCTTTGTCATGAAGCAATATCTTCCATTAAAGAAACAAAAAAAACTAGTGATACTGGTCATGCTTTGTACCCTTGAACGCTGTTTGAAATATTAAACTAACTAGGTTAAAAATAGGTGTTGAAACACAGTTTACAAAATTGAAGGTTTACTACGTGTTCCTGGCATTCATTACACAGATTATAGGAGTTCGGCGGGCAGTCCGGCGGGCCGCGCAGTCTGTACCGCCAGCCCATATCCGCTGATGGTTTCGGCCTACTTGCGGGTACCAGCGCACGCCAATCAACACATTCCTGATATCGGCGCAGAGTTCAGGGGGCCCGAGCGGATGGGAACGCGGACCGGGGCTCTCCCACGCGGCCGGGGAGACGACTGCTGATGGACAAACGCTATATCAACACGCCACTTACTATGGCAGGAGGATCAAACAACTAGTCACGGAAAAAACACTAACTGCTGTAAACTAACCACATATTACCACCTACATATTTACGACATAAACTTAGTTTTCAATACCGTGTATTATAATCGTGCAGAAGGTGTCGAGTTCGATTCCCAGGGGGATCAAAGTGATTTTTCACTCTAATATTAATTTAATAATATTTTGAGTATGTCCAAATACTTTTTTTTAAGTTTCTCTTCTCACTAATGAGAGTATTTTTTACATTTTCACATCTTATTAACATTATATCAACATAATTGAAGAAGAATATGGAAATATCGATATTTACAGGGCTTATAAAGTCTGGGTATTTCCAGACCTTATAACCTGTCATAGGCTGGTAAAGTGATCACTTAACCAGCCTATAACAGGTTATATATAAAAGGCCTGTAAATAGCCCAGACTTCCATATACTTCTTTCAAATTTTAACAGGATTTGTAAATACGGATAGTGTAAAGCGTCAACAAGTTTCAATTACAATCAAATTGGTTTTGACAACAGTTGGTTTTGACAAGGACTAGAGATGGAAAGCTTATTATTTACTTTCAATTTTAAAAAGAGGAAGACCGAGAAAAACATGGCACGATCAGGTATTCCAAATACTTGAAAGTGGTCAGGTTAGGAGTCGTAACAATCGGCGGGTATGTATGAGGAGATGCATGAATGTGGAAGAGGCGAAGAATGTTTGCAAAGACAGAGTGTTGTGGCGTTGTATTCTCTCTGCCTACCCCTGCGGGGAAGCGGCGTGATGGTTAGTTAGTTAGTTAGTTTTATATCAAAAAATCTCGATGACTCCAAAAATGTGATTATTTATTTACATTACAAATAATAAAGGGATTTATCTAGTAGAATGTTTCACAAGGACAGGAGGAGATATTGGCGAGATACGCGAACCGGCTGCGGTGCGCGCAGATGGATGCGGCTGTAGTACGGTGCAGCGCAGGCAAGTAGTCGAGGAGAATGGCTAACGGTCCCGCCTTCGCCCACTTCCCAGGAGGGCCGAGGGGTTCAATGGTTAACCGCCCGCAATAAGGCCGCGCGTGACAAATGCCATTCCGGGCCGCGGCCGATGTCCCGACACTCGGCTAGTGGATAATGGACCGAACGCCTATCCGACGAGATACAGATAGCCCGTAATATCAGACGACCCGATAGTGCTCCAACTCGACAACTGCAGCCACTACCGAATCTATGGAAATGCACTAATTTGCCAGGTATGCCAAAGCGGTCAGGTTAGGAGTCGAAACAATCGGCGGGTATGTTTGAGGATATGCATGGACGTGGAAGAGGCTAAGAATGTTTGCAAAGACGTGCGAGTGGAGTGGCGTTCTACTCTCTCTGCCTACCCCTGCGGGTAAGCAGCGTGATGGTTAGTTAGTTAGTTAGTTAGTTTTAATAAGTATTAAGACATTCTTCTTGAAATCAACTGTCTGGGTGATCTTTTTTTATAAATTGCTCAATTGGCACATTGATTCGCCGGATTGCTGGAACGTAAACGTTTCAGAGTTCCCATGAATCACCAGGACTCCTTAGCGCTTCCCACGAATAGAACGAAAAGTTCCTATATTTATCCTTCATCGAAATTTGTTAACGATGAATATGGGGATTTTGAAATATTCAACTCGACATTGTCAGCGCTGAGATCATTTAACATTCTTAGTCAATTTATTGATTTAGCGTTTAATTTGTAGAACTCCATTTTAATTTATGTAACGTAGAACGGGGCTACTTGAACTTTGATGTTTTACTTGAGCCCAGTACAAAAAATAATTACATCTGTATATGGTCTACAATCATGAACTTATTGACATGATTCATTGTTTCCCTGACAGGTGACACTTATTGTCACGATACGTTCATTATTGTAGACCAAATACAGATTTAAATCTATTTTTTGTACTGGGCTCAAGTAACACATCAACGTTCAAGTATCCCCGTTCTACGGTATTAATTTTTAAATCAAATACATTCATTTGAAAATGCCATAACTAGGCGAAACAATTGTCGCAATATAAATTTTTACGTGTTTTTTTAATAAAATACAACTTAGCAGACAAAAAATCTGTGTTTGATTTAAAAATAAATACATAAATTCTTAGTAAACACTGATATCGTGATGTGTCCCTTGTTTCGAAGAATTTGTCTTTGACTTGAGCTTTGATCTTTCCCCTTTTTCTCCCTCCCATCCCTCTTCCAGGTATTTTTGCAAATGATGAATTTTGTAATTGGAACAGCACAAGTACTTGTACTCGTATATGTGTAAAACTTCATGTGACTGAACTGTCAAACTCCCAAATAAAATAAAACAGACCCATATCAAGACAGTATCATCATTTATGATTACAATATGCGCAACGAATGCAGTAGGTAATATAATAATTATTGGCATCGTAGTCGATATGCAGAGACGTCGGAATTATTGACACCCATAGCGAAACACGAGTTTTTATGATATATGAATCTCCCAGCCAATAAAATCTACAGCTATATGACCGTTACAGCGAGATAACTACATAAACACTGTCATAAAATATTTGTCAAAAAAAACACGTGGGCCAATATTAAAACAGTACACAAAAACCGGGCAAAATGATAGTGCGAACAAACGTATAAGTTTTTCCTCGGCAAAAGATTTTTATTGCTATCACAACATAGATAGCTGAGAAATTCTATTGAAAAGGGAGTTCGAAGGTCTGGGTATAGACAAGACGTAGGCACTGACTGTTTTTAATTATCACTTTATTACGTGTAAAATTTACCATTCTACCCATGATTGATATACATCCCTTATTTTTAAATACATGCAAGATTCTATCCGAATTTTTTCACATACTAGGAGACCCCTGAAAATATGCTTTTTCATTTTTATGAAGCTTATAATTTCACCAGTTATTTTATTCGGAACATTTTGAGTGCGTTCAAATCCTTTTTTTGTCGTTTTTACTTTTTGTATCCGACTTCCATATTCATCTTTATCTTAGTTAAGATGTCAATATTCTCCATACACGTCGAGATATCATTAAAAATCTAAGTACGAATAACCCCTAAGTGGAGCAAATCTAGCATTAGGATGGACTAAAATATTGCGGACTCGATATAAAACAAGGGGGTAACTCGTTACAGGATAGTGGTATAATAGTTAGCTTTCAAGCACGGCGGCGCCTAAAGTAGCGGTAGTTGACACTTCCTTCGTTCATTTCCAGTCCATGTTTGGTGCAGGATCGACTCCTGCAGACAAGGTGGACACTCCTTAGCCTGCCGACCCGTATGGTGAGAACCTCGTCCCGCTACTCCGTGGTCCGGACGAATTTCGCGAACTAATAAATCGACAAAGCGCTCTCTCGGTCGAAGCTAACAGCACGTGAGAAGATATTGCGCAATCTATGTCTGGACGAAGAAGGAATACGTAATGGCGATGAAAACGCTATCAGGATTCAAATGCCAGCGGAGTGTATGCAGATAGGTGCAGATAATGGGAACACACTAACGCGCGAGGCGGAACTGGCGGGTTTGCGAATTGCTCGGGCGTCGGTGTCTAATGAAAATGATACGTTTGCGATAATGTAACAAAAAGTCATTCAGTTTTTGAAACTGAAATATATGCATTAGTACAGTTTAATATAACATTGTACGCAAAATAACAACTTAGCATAAAATATTACAAAAAAAATTGTTTTAATTCTAATTTATAAATTTGTCGAATATTAGAATATCTCCAAATTATTTCGCAACTATTTAAGGATAAAGGTCTCTAAATCCTATTTTGCAATTTTCAATTCGAGATAAGAATGTACATATTTTCAAATAATTATCATTTATATTCAACACTCATTCGATTCACATGCCCAAACCATCTCAACACTTTTCTTAATTTTAACTATATTTTAAATTACTAAAATACTATTTTTAAACTTATTTGAACGCTTTTACATATAATACTATACTAAAAAATCTAAATAAATAAATAAAATACAGATTACATGTTTCGTAAAGCATCAGTATTTTTAACGATCGTAGACGGATTGAATAAAAATGAACGATCACGGATAAAATCGATATTATTAGCTCGATTTTATGAGGAATGGAAGCCAGCTTCGTCCGTATCTTATCGAGGTGGCGAGCACTAAGGCCGCCTCGACATTACAGATTGGCGCTATCCGTTCACACCAGTCATATAGGAGGCAATAAATTGGCCACATCACGGCGACAATGAACTCTCGGGACAGCGAGCCGCCAGCCCTCGATGCGACACGTTAGGATTAAACTGATTCGGATGCAGATTTACTGTACCGAGAGATGCTTAGCCTATTACTCGTAGTGTCGTAAATTCCATTTATTCTCTCGTCTCCGGACTCACACTCGCGTTCGGCCGCATCAATTAGGAAATACTTCAGATTACGTACGAAGACATGGCCGTTTAACTATTGCCGAAGGGAATTTCTTCTACTGTGTATTATTTCAATTTATGACGGACAACAATGATGATTAAACGAATAAACCTAACAATTTAACTATGAAACTTGAATCGCATCGGTATTTCTTTAAGACTATTTACGAATGTAATTATTGCAAAAATTCCTAGGTTTTTCATTCCATCTAAGGATAGCTAAGTATACTCGTACACAACACTATATCATAAATTATACAAAGATTTATTTTTATAAATATTTTGAATTTATCGCCCACATTGTCAAAGGTGTTTGAATATAATTTTTTATTAGATTGTTTGGTACTGACATTTTTTGGTGGCAATGTAATTTATTTCTTTCTTATTTTATTTCTTTAAATCTATTGTGATATGTGATTTCGATGCATTCTGCATCATTTTCAAACACTTTATTGGCGTTTAAAATGATGCGGGATGCATCGGAAAACGTATCACATTTGATTTTGTGGAATAGTGGTATTCACCAAGTAAAACTTGACTTAAAATGGAATATATATTACCACAAAGTGACTGCCGAATCAATTAGTAAATCAATTTTTCCCCTACGAGAGTTGTCTTTTAAAGATTTTTACTAAATTCCAAAGCAAGTATCAAAATATGACTTGTCTATAAGGTCCGTTAATTCACTTTCACGCGGCAAGCGGTAGTCTAGTTCCCGTTCAGTAGACGCTCGCACCCACCCCCGCCCACGGGAGAGTCGGGAATCGGGAGACCACCAGGAGAGCTGTCACGGAGCGCGTGAGGTCCTCGCCAACGAGGATAAAGGGCTCTAAACTCTTAACATATCGGGAGAGGTTATGTATCACGGGCGCACGCGGACGAGAGATTAATAAATACGGCAGTGGTGCGATCCGCGAGATGATTGCGTATCGACGATGAAAAACAAAAGAGGAAGAAGCAACAAATATTACGTATATTGAACCGTTTTTGGTCGCAATAATTTTAGGCATCTCAATATTCGACATAATTGTGACCCTAAAATATCATAATTATAAATTAAGACACAATTTACGATTCAATACAATGCAGTTAAATTTTTAACAGCTGTTTCGCCCTGAGATTATCAAACCATATGGAAAAAAAAACAGTAGTAAGGTGTGTAGGCGGGTAGCTACTACTACTACCAAGTTGGCAACACTGAACTACTGCTACTATCAGGTTGACAACACTGAGCGGATTCAACAAAAGCAGCCAACCGGAGCGCGGGGGCGAGAATCGCCTGCCATCGCTTGATTGTTAAAGAACGTATATTTTAGCTTCATATTTCATTAAAGTTCAATAATCAATTAGATAAATTATAATAAGTTAATATCAAATCGTTAACAAATCGTGTAAGAATTTTATATCAATAAACAAACTGTAAGTAAACATTTCTTTTAAATATCCTGCTCTGGCTTCCCGCACAATAACACAAGCACGAGGTGCCCAAATTGGTGACCTCCGTTATAACACACGCATCAGGTGACCATAGGTGTTTGAATATGAATATAAAAAACTAACTAATCATCACGCCGGTTTAACGCAGGGTTAGGTAGAGAAAAAAGAAAGCCACACTAATTTTTCATTATAAACAATCTTCGCCTCTTCCGCATTCATGCATCTCCTTTTACATACCCGCCGATTATTCCGACTCCTAACCTGACCACTATTATTTGAAATAATAACTAAGTATTTGAAATAATTGATCATGACAACTTTTTCTTTGGTCTTCTGACTGTATTATCAACCACATTCGCTTCACAAATTTATTTAACTTTTCTTTCTTCACTCATTCTATCCAAATACCCAAACACCCTCAACACACGTTTCCTAATTTCATTGATAATGCTTATCTCAGCCTGTGCACTTCCCTATTACGGAATATGACATTATGATATCAAAATAATTTCATAACTAGTAACTTAAATATTACCGCATGATACTTGAAACTATTTCATATCATTTAGATATTTACACAAAATTACAAACGAAAACATGACATTGTATGGGAATTATGGAAATATATAATACGTTAAAGGTGTGTCGACGTACCTTCAGCTGGATCTAACCTCAGCAGGTCACCTTGCAAGTCCAACGGTTCTAGGAGATTCATCAACTTGGCCAATTTCTCCCAGGGATCAGATTCACCACTGAAAATAAATACATACGTCAATATTATTACATGTATATATTATTGGTTATATTACATTACATAAAAGTGGTTAACGATTATGAACATTTAGAAAGACAACTTTAAAAAAACAATCTAGTTATGTACGTCAATCGATTTATCATTGTACCACCAAATTTTAAAACGCTTTGCATAAATGACACTTTGTATATTTGACATTTTCAGCGAGCTAACGATTTATCTTATACTGGTCAGAAATCGAAAACCAATTAAATAAATATTCGTAATTTGCAGAAATACTTAGAAATAATAGAAATACAACAGCAAAAACTGTCGTTTTATGGATGAAGTTTAAGATTTTAAGAGTTTAAGAGTTAAGTATATATTTTTTTTACTAGTGTCGTTGAAATATACGTCAAAAGTAACGAAACAGGCTGCGCGTACATTAATTTTAACTGCGTGGGATACAGAGCCAGGTATTTTATTAGAAAATATATTTTAAACCGGCTACGGTAAAATTTTACTAGAAATCGTTTTTTATTTTATTTAATCCAAGGATCTATCAGATTTCTGTACTTCTGTATAAAATATTCATTACATGGTCAGTTTTTAACGAGAATTGTGAAAACGGTATGCGAGTTTTAATAATAATCACTGAAACGACGTGACAATGGAACCAAATTTCAAGAAAACGAAAAGTTAAAAAATATATATATATATATTAATCGTAAAATTGCAATATTTATTAAATAAGATACTAGCTGCGTTATCTACGTTATTTGGCCTGGTGTTCTTGGGGCCACTGAGTGCGGATGAAAGACGAGGAAGAAGAATAAGAAGAAAGATAGTTGAATGGAACAACTTGTGGGGTAGACCAGAATGAGGGAACCCTGTCAAAAATGTTTATTTATAGCTGTCCGGGAAATTATAAATAGACAATAACTCTAGTAGTCAATCACCGATGGCGGAGTAGGTAAGGTTAACGACGTGGCCTATACTGCCCGGACGGCATTACTTCCTCCTCCAAAGTGAACCAGCACGCAATCTGCAGGACCACGGCCGTTGCTCATTCATCATGCTAATACGTATTCTATTTCATAGTTTCAACATTAAAATATCTAATGTAGCGTTTATTATATTACGTACCAGCCTTTGTGAAGGCATCCACATAACAAATCAGTTGCGTATATAAATTCAACTGTGCTGTAAGTTCATACATTGAAAACTAGATTCAGGGAACATGAATTATGTTTAAGAAATATTTTTTCAGGGTTCGCTAACCATTTTATAGATAACGATCAGCCATACAACAACAAAAACGTAGAAATCTTAAAAATTATTCATACGAAAAGTCATAAACTGCAACATTTTGAAGCAAGAGTTTCATAAAAATATAAATAATAATAAATCCATAATTAATTATATGATTAAAAGTGTTCTTGATATAAGAGTATGGAAACCTGCTTTTATTTCTTCAGTTAAGAAAAACTGCAAGGAGCATTAGCAGAAGAGCCCTAAATGTCAATGCTAATTATTGATTTTATCAAACCACTAGTTTGAGACTATAATAAGTTAAAATTAAATATGAATGGAAATCAAATAAAATGTTTAAACTCGATGTTTTTCATATTTTCTTAGTGCGTTAAAAATTGTGTTATTTTTTAAATGTATGCCTTACTATCCCACTTCTATACATAATTGCAGGGTTATGCAATTTTGTGGAACTTTATATATGATATGCTGATTTTATAAAGCTCATATAATTTAAATTGTAAATCAAACTTTTTTTGACATGTATGTGAGTAACAAAATAGAGTAGTATTCTTTGATAAAATAAAAACTTTTCGAGATTAAACGCGAAATCTAATAACACTTTTATGTGTAGAAATAAAATATTTATGATTTAATTATATTGGTTATGCTTTTATTAGGTATAACTTTGTGTAATACCACTTTTTTACACACTTTTTTGTGACTACCGGTTTCGGTAAAAAATCCATCATCAGGTCATTAAAATAAAAATAAAATACTTACGATTTGACATTTGTATAAAAAAAATTTTTTTGAAAGAGAGAAAGACAATGAATCACAATGAAAATATTTTCAAAAGTGGACTGGAAGTTAAATTTAGTTGGTTATTTATTGTAGGTAAGTCTTTATTGATTGCTTTACTTATTTATAATTTTTCTGGATTATCTAAACAAAGGCCAGTTTTATTTACAAGTAAAATTTCTATACCCGTTAATTTATAAAAATTATGGTTTTCAGATATAAGGTGATTAGCGAATTCCGAAAAATTATTATTAACGAACTCTGATATTGAATTCACTTGTAACTGAGTAATTTCAACGTTACTGTTAATGCCAACACCATTAGTCAGTGAGGAACATATTTTTATTAAAAAGTGACAAAGATCAATATGATAAATAACCATCGAATATAAAATCCAGGTGGGCAATTCGCAAGAAATATAACGTGATTCCATTAGCATATTTTCAAAGTTCTGCCCACACAATACAAATCGTTAAAAAACTAAAAAGTAATAAATATTGGCGATTAAAAAGCATTAAGCGGCTACGAAAGTCACAGCAGCTCGGAGCTTGTCAACGACTTCATCGCAAACAAGGGTAAAAAAAGGTAATAAGATTAATTCAACCTGAAATTGAGTCAAGTTTTATTTTATTTCTATCGTTATAAAAGTACCGCTATACACGAGATACGATGCTCCGACGCGTCGAGCAGTGAGTGACATAATAAATAAATAAATAAAATATAATATCGAAGTGCTTCCGTAAATATATGAGCGAGATGTGGTTCATTTCATACCATTACAAACATGAGACTCCTTAATTATAATACTTGGTTCAATTCGAGTCAGTCATAACACAATTACGATATGCAAATAATTATTTCATCACGTTGGATAATGTGAGTAGATAATCGGCGTACTTTTCCATCGATACAAACAATTTACTTCGAATTCACCACCAAATCACAACCTAAATTATTCCAGCTTTCTTCAACAATCGTCTCATAATATTTTACAATATACTCGTTCATACGTATATTGTACATATTAGGTGAATTTGATTTAAGTAAGTCATTGGAACATAAACTTCATACAAAATCTTCTTCTTTCTTTTATCTTTTTTCATCTTCATCACTCATACATTAATAATAAAATTACGACTATCGTTGGAGTCTAAAGTAATAAATTTAAACGTCATAACGAGAATATCCTATTTATGTTGAACGCATCGGGAATCATACCTAACACTTCATTGATGGTATACAAACATAAAAATAAACAATCAAACAAGTTATATACATTATAAACAAAGAAAAATTTTAAAAAAGAAGTGACGTTTTTAATGACATTTTGTAATAAAATTTATTTACAAAACAGTACAAATTAATATAATTACATCCAAAATATGGTACTACATAATTATGCTAAAAATATTATGGTTAAAAATGTTTGAAACGAGGATGTTTAAAAACGCATAGGAAAAAGGGAGACTATAAGAGAAATATTTAGAAACAGTACTTGGGCTATTTTATGAAGGGAGAAAATGAGGAAATATGTAATACGTATTATATCACAAGACAAACGCAGCAAGACGTTGTGATCTTGGCTTAGACCTTGAAAGATTGGCTTGAGCAACTGTTTAGACTGCAGTCATAGTGAATATTGATTAATGTACAATGACAATAACAAGAAAAATCGTCTAAAAGGTAATTATAATAATACATTGCCGGAAAAGTTTTATTAGATTTAATTTTTCCCGGTCGCACGTGCTCGAAAGCCAAAAGACCGCGACAAGTGTAATTTGAAGTTCCGAGAACCGTTGGTCATTTGCCTTTGACAATGAATTCGGCAATGCCAGACGGCCGTAATATAAAACCTCCGGCGCAAGTGTAACGGTCGGGGCATTTACCAAATATCGGACGGACTCGCGGCAGTAATGGAATGGCTGCGCGGATTAGGCGAGATTGGAGATACATTTCTAACCGCAACACCACTCGGGTGAAGGTCGCTCCGAGGTAATAACGCTTCTTCTATATTATGCAATATAGTTTTTCTTCCTCTACGTGCCGGTATGTGTGTATGTGTCTGTCTGTGCCGAATCCAACATCCATCGACCGGGAAGATTCAAATGAGATAGATATAAATCATTTACGAGCCCAGAATCTTCTAAGCGACTTTTCGTGTATCGATAAAGCATGCATTAGATAAAACGTTTGATTCAAATTGCAATTTTTAAAATGCGACTGAAAACGAACTCAACAAACCTTCTTTCTTCTTTTATTTCAACCCCCTATTCGCATATAAATGGTGCATATGACACCGCATTGGATCAACATTGTATTGATTTGGCTTCAGATTTTTTGGTACAGGTGTTATTCGCTCGATTAGATACAGATGATGTAAATGAAGGAGTTCAGGTTGAAAGACATTACTACCTTGTTTTCATTTACTAGGGAAATTGGGGACCCTGGGGGGGGGCATAGAGCACTTCTAGGCGGTTCTAGGCTAGCTGAATTGGGAATCAAAATCATGCGATTTTACACGTGGAATTAACCGCTGCATTAAACGCAACGTATAATTGATGAATTGTACGGAAACATCAGAATGTTTGAAGATGGAATAGTATACGATCAGAAGATTCTGGAAGCGCTATTGGTGTGAGAGCTGGCCGGCCGTTGCGATACAACCAATAGTCGGAGTAATCAGTTAAACAGAAATATAAAAATTACATTGGTCCATCAATTGGTCTCGGTGGTGAAATTGATGGAGATGTATCCGCCTCCCGGGCTCAGGTTCCCAGAGATCACCACTATGATTACACGTACTGCGTCTTGACACTGGCACACACAGGCTCCTAACGTTTTACATATATATTGTTAATGCGGATGGATACAGTTAATGCGTAAAATATTAGTTTTTGATGGACGAGCGCGGCCGGTACCGCGGGCGGAGCGAGCGGCGAGCGGCGAGCGCTCCTCCGGGGCGGGGTCCGAGATAGCGAAAGTCGATACATCACCAATATTAATTGATAAATTAAGTAGCATTTTAAAGAAATTAACTACCAAGACTACCGACTGTAAAAAGCGACAAACATAAGCTCAAAAAAAACACTTGTTTTAAAATATATCGAAAACAATCAGTCTTTATGAGTACTATGAGAGTGATTAGAGATTATTAAAATATGTACTGCTTATTTACAAATGACTATGGTAATACGGTATTTTTATTTCATATACATAATTACTAATTGCAATAATATGCCCTCACTCAGTTTTCCCGTCCCAAGAGCACATTTTACAATATTTATTTATAAAACTATATGAAAGAAAATTGTTTGTGACATGCTATCAAATACGGCATGGCCGATGATGCGATCTATTTCAGATCTACCTACTTTATCCATGTATTAATAGCTCTCTTTTGTATTTAAATAAATTTTGATTTTTATGAGGAATTTTAGGTAGCCTTAGGGTACCTACTTAACGAAATTTTTACTAGAGTTTAAGAAAAAAAAGAATGTATGAAGCAGAAAATTTTAAAGAATTCCCAACGACCGCAGAAGTGATTGCGTAGAACGGAGCTGCAATGTGTGGCGCACAACGGGAGACTGTTCGTAGGAACTCGGTGCAACCGCAGAGCATCCAGCACTAATTGCTAGATTTATCTCTAACATATCCAGAGCATGCATAATATCCTCAACAACCGATGGCTGAAATAATCACGCGGCTCCATAGGCTCTTGTTGCGAAGACAAAAGGCATCAGATTACCTAATTGTAATATTGAAGTGTACATATATCTCGCCATCAAAAACCTGGTTTTTCAGATCTAAATACCACACGACACCTGCGTTATCTTTAAACTGCTCCACATAGGTCCTTCTCTCTTCATTTCTTCCCTTCTATTTTCCCCTCTATTATGTTACCCGTAAGATCGTTTAGCATTTAGCTGCAGGATATACTTTGTACTATCTTCTCTCTTATATTTTCTATGTTTCTATTGATTATTTTTTCATTAAAAACCCACTTCTAAAACATTCCTCCTCATTCGACATATCGTTTGATAATTGTTTCCATCATTTTCAACATCCACTACTCGGACGTTTCTAATCTTTCTCTGTCTATTCTAATTATAGTCAGACTTTTAACGATCCTAGGTGACGTAATCTATTATTAATATACTATAGTTGTGCATCAGAGGAATATATATATATTTGTATACCAATAAAAAAATACAAGCCAATACGAGCCAAGATCGTGTCAACGGAGCTGAAACATGAAAGAAACGAGAGGAGAAAATTGCCGACCATATAAACACGAACATCATAATACAGATTACGCATAATAGGAACTTTTTTATATTGATTATAGCGTGATATTTTATGAATGTTGAAATTACGTCGCTACATTCCGAGTAATGATACCGAGGCGATCGGCTAGCGGATAGAAAGATGGATAGGATTTCAATAACGAAAACACGTGCCATTTCACGAAATACAATTAAACCACGGAATAGAGAAAGAGTACCGCAAACACGCGTTGCCCAATACGAGAAGAACTAAATATAGAAGAACGCGTTGTGGAATTCCACAGCGATAATGATATACACAAACACTACCGATGTGCTCACACATATAAGGCATAAATATTTATGGCCTGGGCCTCGTGCAATCCATCTGACCAATTGTCTCTCGGGTTAGTGCAATAAAAGTGGAAACCGAACCCGACAACATTACGTCGGAGGCGGTAATAATACCAAATCTACGGCGGAGTGGAGAGCCACATTACCTATCCGGCATCGCCCCGAGTCACACGCCGAGCTGTACTAGCCTCTGCGGAATGATGGACCGATCAACTATCAGGATGAGAGGAAGTAATCTAATCGAACGCGAATTGACAGTCGGCCGTGACCCGACCCGTTATTACAAAACGGCCCAAACTCTCTACTCGGGCAAACTTAAAAAGAGGCGAAACAAACAGCGGCACACACGAACGCACTCGGAGGAAGTCCGTAACACGAGAAGTGGCCGGGAAGAGTCGATACGGACAAATTACAAATTCTGGTAAAAGTAGTGAAGCATCACCGGTGCTTCGCAGCCGCCCACGCGGGCAAGGCGGGTTGCCTAATTGCAAGCTATCAAAATTACATCATATTTGGAAAATAGCTGCAAGGGCGCGTGACTCCGAGGCATCGCAATTCCGACTGGCTTCTATTTATTAGGACTCGCCGCAGACGCAGCCGGTGTCGTCACTAATAGACATACCATTGAACTTCCAGCACACTCTATTCATATATTTATATTATCCACTGACACTTCGTGATGGAATTGCATTTTTAATTTATTATTAGATTAAAACCAATATTTTTAGCTTTTCCACTTTTTTATTTGACCAGCGACCGGGTTTCGTCGTTACCGACATCATCAGACTGGTGAGAGGCTTTACAAATTTGTATGTTATATATAAAAGAAGGCAGGAGTTGATAACCATGATTTGATATAATTTTATGAGAAATTAATTTAATTTTAGTGAATTTAAGTATTGTATGATATTTTAAATATTTTTTTTATAAAGGTTTTTTGTATTGAAAGCACGATTTTATATAAAGTTAAAATAGATTTGTATTTTTTGTAAATGAATTTAAATTATGTAACGAGGTATCAGGAAATGCTGGTTGACGGCTCCTTCCACTAAGCTGTGGTTGTCCGGGGGGAGTCCGAAGTTCTCTGAAATGTAAATTTCCCGGCAGTCATTTCTTATCGACAAGACATTAAGGCATCTATTGTTTCTTTTCTAATGGGTAAAGTAAGGGAGAATGAATGTGTGTTACTTGATCATTTAATATGTCTTTATTATGACAATTTTTTAATCTATTTATTTCCAAAATTTCGAGCCTATCTAATTTTTTACCTTTACTACATTTGTGTAAGATTTTTACATTAAAATTTTTATCGAAATCATGATTTGACTCTATCAAGTGGTTTGCAAAAGTGGAGTTTTCTTTTTTATTTCTCCAACTTTGGACATGTTCGTTTATTCTTATTTTAAACGATCGTCCTGTTTGCCCCACGTATTCAGCACTGCATGATCCACAACTTAATAAATATGAGCCTGAATTTGTTTCTTTTTCCCTTTTATCTTTATTATTAATTAGTATCTTCCCCAGATTATAATTATTATAAAAGGCTATGGAACATTCATCTTTGTTCGCTAGTTTTCCGATTCTGTTACTACTATCCCCTATAAAAGATAATTTAGCCCATTTTTTAACTACTTTTGAAGTCTCTGTAATGAGAGCTTTATTTAATTGAGATGTTGCAAGTCTCTTTTGTTTTTTCCTAATTAATTGATCAATTAAACCACATTCATAACCGTTATTGGAGGCTATCGTCTTTATGATATTAAGTTCAGTGATATTAACTTAATATCATAAAGACGATAGCCTCCAATAACGGTTATGAATGTGGTTTAATTGATCAATTAATTAGGAAAAAACAAAAGAGACTTGCAACATCTCAATTAAATAAAGCTCTCATTACAGAGACTTCAAAAGTAGTTAAAAAATGGGCTAAATTATCTTTTATAGGGGATAGTAGTAACAGAATCGGATAACTAGCGAACAAAGATGAATGTTCCATAGCCTTTTATAATAATTATAATCTGGGGAAGATACTAATTAATAATAAAGATAAAAGGGAAAAAGAAACAAATTCAGGCTCATATTTATTAAGTTGTGGATCATGCAGTGCTGAATACGTGGGGCAAACAGGACGATCGTTTAAAATAAGAATAAACGAACATGTCCAAAGTTGGAGAAATAAAAAAGAAAACTCCACTTTTGCAAACCACTTGATAGAGTCAAATCATGATTTCGATAAAAATTTTAATGTAAAAATCTTACACAAATGTAGTAAAGGTAAAAAATTAGATAGGCTCGAAATTTTGGAAATAAATAGATTAAAAAATTGTCATAATAAAGACATATTAAATGATCAAGTAACACACATTCATTCTCCCTTACTTTACCCATTAGAAAAGAAACAATAGATGCCTTAATGTCTTGTCGATAAGAAATGACTGCCGGGAAATTTACATTTCAGAGAACTTCGGACTCCCCCCGGACAACCACAGCTTAGTGGAAGGAGCCGTCAACCAGCATTTCCTGATACCTCGTTACATAATTTAAATTCATTTACAAAAAATACAAATCTATTTTAACTTTATATAAAATCGTGCTTTCAATACAAAAAACCTTTATAAAAAAAATATTTAAAATATCATACAATACTTAAATTCACTAAAATTAAATTAATTTCTCATAAAATTATATCAAATCATGGTTATCAACTCCTGCCTTCTTTTATATATAACATACAAATTTGTAAAGCCTCTCACCAGTCTGATGATGTCGGTAACGACGAAACCCGGTCGCTGGTCAAATAAAAAAGTGGAAAAGCTAAAAATATTGGTTTTAATCTAATAATAAATTCACTCTATTCACGTTACTACATACTGAAGATTTATTCTGAAAACAAAATACTTGTATTTTCATTTTTTATTACGCTCGTGATAGTTCATAGGTAACCCGACAATAATTAAAAATAAAATTGACAGAGGGTAATGACTAATAGTTACTAGAAAATTACAAAACAAATGATGTTCTTCGAAATGACTTTGTTTTAGTCATAAATTAAAAATACCTATTTCTCTAGCACTAGAATAAATAACATCCACGGTGTAGTGGTTAGCCTTGCTGAAGGTCCCGGGTTAGATTCTCAGGTGAGGTCAAAAAAAAATATCGGTGATTTTTCACTGTAATATTTATTTGATATCACCCTGGACTGAAGCGGGATGATACTTCGCATTATTGTTCGATAATTAACGATCAAGATAACACTGCGTCGATACGATGCAGTGCCCTGTACACCATCGGGTGCGCATACGGGTTAGAAGAAAAGCAATCTTGATCTATGTGATAATTTAAAACGTCTGTGTCATGTCTGCTGGTGACCAAATTCGCGTAAGAATGTTGATTCCTTTTTTTGGAAGATCGCAGTAGCAGCGATGGAAGTCGCGTGTCATTTTTGTAAACAGATTTACAAAAAGAGATACGTGACTATAGGGAGCAGCGCGAAGCTCACAATGGTTATAATTTTCGTTAAACGGTTAGTTTCATTTGGGTGATGAAAGAAAACGCCGACTCATCCTTCGATCAGAACCGTCCGAATAATTCGCAGGGCGGAGTGACGTGTAGCGGTACTCCACTTTAATTCCAACCGTGAGATCGAGGATGCAATACAATACATTCTTGACAAATAACGTTCAAAAGTGATAACCGAGCTGGAAGATTTATATTTAAGAAAATTTGATGACGTCGAAGGTCACCGCAGATCAAAATTTGTCACTTAAAGAAAAATATTTTTTACAATCAATATTTGAACGTGGTACTTCTACATTTTATAACGTGCCTAATTTATATATTAAATATTAAAATGAAACACTGATCCATCTTTTTATGTGTTTTTATTTAATACGTTATTAATATGAATAAACAATTTAGTACTCTAAAAACCAGAGTTAGATTTTAATATTTAATATACATATAAATTAAAATAGAGTTCTACAAATTTAACGACAAATCTATAAATAATACGTGCCTAATTATTAATTCGCATCGAAAAGGAGCTATTTGCTTCAAAACCCCTAGACACCATTATAATAAAGTTATGATGACACATATGTATGGTGAATTTAAAATAAGTTTCGTGAGTAATATGGCGTGAAAATATTGTTTGAATGTATAAATTAGCGCTTTAACCCAACTTGACCTGTGATGTTGTTGTCTTATTAAAAAATCATGGGAAAGGAATATGGAAGTGTTGGAAGGGCATTTACAGAGCTAACGATATGTCATCGGCTGACTTAGCCATTCTTTCCACGTTTATCACTTGATTATCCGCAACATCTTAATTATATTTGTTCTTTATAATCTCCCACGCTAAGTACTGATATTTAAAGATGTGCATATAATATAAATAATAAGGAGAAAAAAATAACAAAGCAGATTCTGACTTTAAAAAATACCGACATCAAATGCTAAAAAAAACTTAAATTCTATAATATTTACATAAATTAAGTAAATATATAAAACTATTTATCCTGTACAAATATGATACCGTCGACTTTCTTTGAACGTTAAACAAATGCATTCAAATGGCTCCTAAATATTATATAATGTCCTACGTGACACATCGTCACTATCCTAACGAACTGTCGTATTTGCACAATTTTAACAGAAGACGATTTTTTTGTTTGCGGTTATTACCGTTAATCCGAAAACTATGTAACTATGCGCTCGACAGCGGTCATTTTTTTTTAAATGTTCAATTACCTTTTTATATCGATATATGTACAGTAAAAATGTAAGATTTAAATTTATATCGATTTTATAATTATTTTTGGTAAAAAGATACGAATGTTTAAACACTTGATACCAGTTTAACGGTGAATGATGCAGGTATGAGACTTGCACGCATGCTTTAAAAATATATATTGAACTTTTTTTAACAGAAATTCCTCAAAAATGACAGTTAACAACTATAGTCAGATAAGCGACGACATGACAAATTTTCATAACAGTGAATTGAATATAAACGTATAAATTTCAAAATTAAAAAAAACATTTTTTTACATAAACGCTTTATGAAATTTACACATTGATTTATTTTATTTTGCAATATCAGATTTATGAACAAATATTTAAAAACACTCAAAATATCGTTATATAATATGCTATAATATTTCGAAGAATTTTACGATTTTACCGAAATAATTAAAATATTGCAAAATCCTTACGAAGGAGATTTCTTTATTTATTTCAAAATTATTTGACTTTTTTTTTCATTTTCTAATTTTTTAAATATTAATCCGTACATTATTTTTGTCGTAAGATTTTTTTACTATTGATAATTTATGCCTAGAACCTGATAGCATACTGCTAACATAGCAGTTTATCAGGATTTTACGGTGTTTATATCGTATTTCTTAAATTATCACATAAAAAACTAATAATAAATTATAAGCAAAATGACAAATTGTTAAACAATTGCTTTGTAGTGAGATCAAGTCAAAATATTTCGATATTGTATTGTCTTGAGCAAAATAAAAGAGGATGATTTGTTACCGTTAAATATCGAGATTTATGTTATTAGTAGAAAACATGTGGTTTAAGTTTTACTTGTGTTAATTTGAGGGGAGAGTGAAAAAGAATGGAGGCTCTGCCGGCGTATTGATACGACATTAGAGTGGCGTCACAAAGTGATTCAGCGCTTCACTCGAGAAGGAGAAATCAATTTACGGGTACCGTGGGAATATTATCCATCAGCGACATCCCGTCCATCGTCCAGGCGACTTGGACTATAAAACAGGCTACTAACTACTATCAGCGACAGAAAATTTACGCACTAAAATCGATAATTGCTTAATCAAAATATTATTTAACTTCTCAAGAATATTTTGAATATTTTAAATAAAATAAATCAATTTCAGATTGGAATTTTAAAATTTGGGTAAAAAGGTAGCAGGATATGTATAGGACGCAACACGGAAAGCGTGAAAATAATGGAACTCTTGAAGTTAACCTCTCGAGTAGTAGTAGTAAGATTGCTATTAATGAAAAGGCTGTATATTTTCAATATTAAAAGCATTGTAAAAATAAGATTGTACCCTGCAGAGTTTTTTAAACGAATTTTCTATTTTAAAATTGAGTAGTAAGATATCGATGAAAAGGTCCCTGCAGAGTTGAGTTTTTTTACGATTTTTTTTTTATTATTTTAAAACTAAATTTTAAGATAAAATATCAATATTTTCAACATATGCTACGCACATAACCAATAAATATTATCAATTTGAAATAATCACTACGCCCCTAAGGTGGGGCCCATACGCTATCTATTCTACATTTTATGGCCCCACGGTTGGGGCGTTACGCTCGGAAGAGGATAACTGATCAAATAACAAGAAATACTGAAACATATTTGCGTATTCTACTAATCCTTATCTGCGCCATTTTGTGAGGAATAAGGTTAGAAGAAGAGGAAGAATCTATACGAGTCCCTGGAAGAAAATAAAGTATCATTTTAAAACAATAAATCTTGAGTGTAAGTCCCTCTCCAAGCGCATGAGCTCAGTCTCTTTTTTGAAGAGGGACAGCGAAACTAAAATTATATGTTTGCCATATGTATAAATGTATAGAAAAAATAATTATAAAAAAAAATATTTAAAAAAAATGGAACTATATCAAATAAATAAAAATTAATCCCTGAAAATGTCAAACATACACCACGTGCACTAAAAAATGCGAAAATTGATGCCACCATGACAACTGGGTTCCTCTAGCAGCGTGATATGAAGGACGGGCGACGGGTCGGGAGTTGTGGCTGCCACCGGGCGCAGGCAATACGACATTCCTGGCATGAAAGTCGCACGTTGCGCATTCCGCCACCCGTCTTCCTACTTCTTATTATAGCCACCGTTCCTCCTGTGTTATCTATTTATAGGATGCGCGTACATTATCTGCCGCTTATTGCGAGTCCGTTGCCCCGACCACACCACCACCACACCACCACACCACCACACCACCACCACTACCGGCCGATGGACTCAGTTTGACATTATTAATTGTCGAAGACAAACAGTCGAAGCGACCACCACTTCTATTACTAACAAATGACGAATTACACACTGCTTGTGGAAAAAATCTCAAATCATTTATGTTAAATTCAAATGCAGATTCTTAATCTATGAATCCTTATTCAATATGAAATTTTATAACATTTTTTTAATTTTAAAAGTCGAAATGCGATCTCATAAACGCACGTGGGGCAAAATGATGTATGATATATCTTCTTCTAACCCTTATTCGCATCCAATGGTGCAAAGGAGACTGCATCATATAGAAGCAGTGTCATCTTGATCGTTAACACTTGAAAGAAAGATAATCAGTCCTGCTTAGGGTACCAGTCCAGGGTGATATTAAAGAAATATTAGAGTGCGAAATTAACCCCCCTGGGAACCTAACCCAAGACCTCCAGCACGGTAGCCAAGCGTGCTGATCATTACACTAAAGAGGCGGAGATGAGATGATATATCACCATGCCTTTATACAATCACGATTGAGTTATCACCGTGTCCGTTCGATGGTGTCCTATGCACCAGTAGAAGAAGAAAAACAACTATATTTTTCATCTTATATTTACCAGGAATTAAAAAAGCTAATAAGAAGCAAGAAAGTCAAGAGTCAAAGCAATGTACCATAAACAAACAAAACCATAGAGAAAGTGCAATTAAGCACATGAGATATGTAGCGACAGTAATTTTATAGATAAGGTGAATCTTTTGTTTTTTGGACTTTTCGTTACAAGGTCAAATAACGGGCTTTTCTTACTAATAAACTAAATTTTGTACTATTAATACATCTTCGAAGTCTCGTTTTAATATGTATTATTTTGTAATACACTTTTTGAAAGTTTAGTACCGAGCGCAGTGAAGTTTCGATACATCCATTAGCCAATGGCCCATCGTTCACACAGATACTAATTCCAGTATTACTGCTTCCGAAAACAACTAAATGCTGCTACCGCCTGGGAATTTGGTTGTTTGTGAGCAGTATTCAATAATAACTAATACGATAACATCGGAAGAAAAGACCAGTAGTCATTATTTTTTATTTTAACGAATACTCGTTTAATATTTAAAACTCAATCGGTTTCGTGTTCGGTTTCAATAGGGTATGTTCATAAATCGGTGTTACCATTTAAAACGTATTGAATATTTGTTCCGTCAGACGAATGTGCGGCAAAACGTTGTATAATAAATGTTCGAATTGTGATATAAGGAAATAATGCAAGGCCGAGATAAACATTACCGATAAAATCAATAAATGCGTGTTGTGATTGTTTGGGGATGTAAATCGAATAAGTGAAGAAAGAATAGTAAAACAAAATTATAAGTCGAATGTTATTAGTAAAAGAAGCAGAAGAAGGCCGAAAAAGTTGTCACGATCAAGTATTTTTAATACTTGAAAGTGGTCGGGTGTGAAGTCGTAATAATCAGCGGGTATGTATGAGAAGACGCATGATTGTGGAAGGGGCGAAGATTGTTTTCAAAGACAGATTGGTGTGGCGTTCTATTCTCTAGTTATGGTTACTTAGTTGGTTAGTTAGAATATTTATTTTGTATTTTTGCGACTCTAATGATGTAACAATAAATGTATAAAAATCGTTTTTTCATCTATATTTTTCTGTTTTTCAAAATACATAATGAATTACAAAACAGCTTGTTGCGCGATTATTTTCAAAATGACGACACACTCCTTTACTAAGTTAAGGCTACTAGCTGAAAAATACGGTTAGCTGCTCACATAAAAACAGGTGCACCAAAATGTGTGATTTTATGAAATAATTCGAATATAATGCAACGACTGAATGTCACAGATTTTGTAGCGGGCGAAAATATCATTTTGAATGTTATTTTTAAATGTCCATTTTTTAACTCGCTTAGAAAATTAATTTTACATCTATCGTATTTCTTGCTATGTTAACAAAAAACGTGAAAGGACCCTGTTTTGTAAAAATCATATAAAAATGTACACTTTTTATTATTATTTTTATATTCGCTATAAAAAGAACATCAACGCGCTCGAACACTAACATAAATTATAAAAACAACATACTTAATATTCCATAAAACGCTTAAATCAATACTTATAATAAATCGAATCATATTTATAAGAATCAAATATTTTATTACCTCTGAAATGATAGAAAATTTATCTAAAATAAAATACTTCCATGAGAGAAAAAAATACATCTTACAGTACATCCGTTGAATTATATTTTTTGAATATTATTTTTAAAAGCCCATAATCCAAATACGCAACATGTCATAATTATAAAATATCGACAATATTATATCCAATCCAATATTTGGGACAAAGGACCATTTTTTTACAATCCTGTTTGAAAAAAATCGACAGGATACTTTTCATAAAAAACATTCTTTTATCGAGGCTGTAAAATTAAATTAAATCAAAATATATATATTAACCGAACATTTTGTATTTTTAATTTATTGACTATCCACTAATACAGCAATAAAAAACTATCGATAATATTATTTAAAATATTTATTTTATATTCGAGATAAAACGAATGTAATTGATCACTAGCGCCATCTATGTTTGTGATCGCGAAACGCGAAACTAGTTTTTGATCGATCAGTAAAATAACTAAAAATGAAAAATTCATTACTTAATTAAATTTACAAAATACCATACATTTCAAATGTACTTATTATTTTATTTATTTCATAATATGAATACAAGATTTTTTTTTAACAGTGAATTCTTCCATCAATGCATACTTATTTTCGTGGCAATATTTGTATTGTTACATTGAAATCAAGTGATAAACCGGGAAATGTAATTATTAGTAGGTAGTCTTTTAAAAATTCGTAATAAGGCGAAACTTTAGCATTAAGCATTAATTAGATTGTTAAGAAATACTAAAAAGGAGTTTTTATATAAATAGGAATTCGTCGGGAAGAGTCTGGGCATTTTGAGGGCATAAGACCTATCTGGTTCAAGTGATCGATTTATACACTAAACGGTAGAAGTAATAAATTAATGAAATTTGATAATTTATGTATTATTTTTTAATCTATATATCAAAACATGTAATTCATCAGTAAAATATTTATGGTAAAAGAAATCATGAAAATACTACGTTTCAGTTTGTAACTGTTCGATTTCGAATGCATTTTTGTTCGTTTTATTATCTGTGCTGCATAAAAATACCTAGAAATACCATAAAGCCACCCTTCGATCTGATGAAATTAATATTATTAATGGACACTTAACTTATCGTTGTATGCTTAGAAAATTCCATGAAATAAAAATAATGAAAAAATGTTGGTGTCTGGACGTGAAAATAATACTTGTGCGTCTAAAATACGTACGAGATTGGAAAAAAATGAACAAGTGTTCAGATACAAGAGTGTGGTAATTATGGAATAAACAAGGCGCGCGGCGAAATTGAATTTGACGAGATGACACGGGACGGAAGCATCCCTCCCCCTTTGGAGAGAAATCTGCAAGGAGCCAGTTGAACGAACTGCCGTAACGGTGCTACTCTTCCTTGCGACCGCCAAATCCGAATCGGAATCCTCCGGCTGCCGCCGCCGTGTCAATGCTCCGAGTAAGATGTCGGCCGGACCCATCAGCGGATATCGAGCATTTTAACCCTAGACCACGGGACTTGTTTCAATGTACCTTTATACGGGACTATGTGAAATTTACGACGTTAAGAAAAACTCACATTTTACCAAACGTGTTTTTTGCGAACTTTATATAAAAGTTAGAGACTAGAAGGTATGTATATTTGATTACGCATTTTTATCGATTGTTGCGCGGTATGATCGATAATCCTAAAATTATCCGGAGCATTGGTCTCTATGTTCCCGATAGTTACCTAAGACAGCGTCGGCATATATTGTTTCACATGCTATATACAGGACCAACCTGCCGATGGTTTTGCCTGTAGGAAGAGCTACCGCTATGCTGAACAATATCTCATTGGATATTAATCTGTTCCATGTGTGTTTGATGAAAATCCTCACACGGCGAAACAGCATCACAAAAATAAATCAATTAAAAATAAATCAAAAATAAATCCTTAAATTCAACCAATAAAAAATTCAATTCCTTAAATCCTTCAATTCATGTTTTGATTCATACCAAAAACAATAAATACACCTATGGAATTCAGGTTCTTGATTTATGGACAAAATGCGCTTCACGCCTTGAAATATATGTTTACGATGTTTATTTTTCTCCGTTATATAGCTAGAATCAAATGTGCCCGAGTAAAACAGTATGAACAAAATAAAGCACGAATTGAATTACGAAAGGGTAGTTTTATATATGCGACGAAATCAGTTCGTAACGGTTCGTCCAATCTGCATAATGGTCAAAATTTAATCTAGTCTCTAGTTCGCCTTATTAATAAGTGAGACCCGACACTGGCCGCTCGGGGCCCGACATCTGGCGTCTCGGCGGATAATTAAACCGGGACCGCGGCGACGGAGCGGCGACGGGGCGGCGCCGCAGCGGGTCGCGGAGGTCCTATTCCGAGTACGCGCGCCGATCGCGCTCGGTTTATTCCCACTATCTCGCAAATTTCGGGAAACGCAAATTGTATAATTGATTAAAGCGCCCGGGGGACGGACGGTTTGACATCGAATTTTGTGTGCGAATGATTAAAAGAGACATGTTACATTTTTCCCCGCACTTTTTTTTAATTCGTTTAGGAATCAAGCAGAATAACATAACAGAATAAGTAAATATAAAAATTTCAACAACGATTTTTTTATAAAAAGTTGTATTTTGTACTCTTATAAAACTGAGTGGAATTTTTAGTTATGTATAGTAAGTTATCAATAATTATATGAAAACACGAAGAAAAAAATCTTTTCAAAGAAGTGATGAAAACATGAAGAAATTTTTTATGATTTTGTGTAAATAAATAGAAGTATTTTGGCTCTTGAATTGATATTTTTGGTGGAACTGCATTTTATATTTTTTTTAGAAAACAACCACATATATAGTTTTTTCACCTATATTTTATTTGACCGGTGATTGGGTTTCGTCAAAATCCGGTCACAAGTCACAAAACCCAGTCAAACAAAATAAAAATAGAAAAAAAACTATAATTGTTGTTTTAATAGAGTTTTTTTTTAAATCGTGTAAATGAAATATACAACGACTGTGATAAGTCAAAAATCTGGGATTTGAAATTAAGTATTTTATTTTAATAATCTTAAATGAAGCGTAATAATTGAAATTGCGTTTCTTTAAAACCTGGATGCCAAATACTTTCTAAGCGGCAGGTAATCCGTGTTTGGCATTCGGTCACCTACTGACAGAACACCTCATCACTAGCGTAATATAGGGGAGGATAGAGGTAAAGCGAAATTACATGGTCTAGATAACTGTAATACGTGCACATTAAAAGGATGTACATATGTTACTTGCATGATATTAGCAGATATAAACTTACCCAACGTCAAAATCATCACACGGTGGCGGAGGGTTCCACACGGAGCTGTGGTAGAGCATCCAATCAGACCACACCTGGAACAAAGAAGCGACCCATAAATCCTCCATCAAATACTTTACTTCTCATGAAATCAACCTGCCTCGCCCCGGGGCTCCTAATCAAGGATATCGTATCGCAAATCTCATGGGGACATTATCGTAAATACAACAACACGTTTGGTTTTACCGTTATATAGCAAAACAAGGCCTAAAAAATACCAGCTGGGTGGATATATTTCCCATTATAATAGATAAGTAGATATCTAAACCTAGTTATAAAATTATTTACATAATGTAAATATATGCTAAGAAACAATTACTTAAATTGAGGAAAACTAGAGTACATTATGTGACGCGTATTATGAAAATTGAAGGTGGATCCGATCTGTTATATCCGGATAAGAAACAAGTTTCTATTGTAGTGAAGGATTTTTTTTTATTTGTTTGAATTTCCAAGTAAATGCAATGATGCACTCAGTAGATACTATTTTATTTATTGTCTCGGCATTCACTTTGTGGTAGCACATGATGAAATTGTAAAAGAAAAACACTTGTTTTCTACCACTTGAGTTTATATTATTCTAACGACTTGGAAGCTATGCTTCCATGGTCTAAATATAAACTGACCTGAAGATGGAGCATAGCTTACGAAAGTAGTAAAAAACAAGTGTTTTATTTTACACTTTCAGTAGATACTACATACGTCCTTAAATCTAAATCTAGTTCGATATTAACTACATACAAATAAAAACACTCATAGGACCACAAGATCAAAACGCACAAACAAATCATTCATGTATCACATTTGATTAAAGGAACTATAAGAATTACTCAATAAAGTAGTCATTAAATAACGAAACTATTTATAAAAGAGCTATCAAGAATGGATTGTGGTGGTAGGTAATTGTATGGTTTTGAAAAAAAAACAGTAATTGAAAGGTAAGGAGTTAAAAAAAAAACATTAAATATGCTTTCTAAAAAAAAAACAAAAAATCCTACATAGATTCTTTTAAAAAATCTGGCGTAGAGAGACGTGTTATCAGTCCGGAGGTTTTATCCGCTGATTGAATTCTGTGTTTGCGATTATGGCCTTAATGTAAGCTTTATATATTCAATACGATTTGATTTGTTGGAAAAATTGAAGTTAATGGTATGAAAACGACTACTGCATCGTATACAAAATAGGGAAAACAAAGAAGTATTATAAAATATACAGAAAGTAGTTACAAATTGCGCGCAACAATGTAAGGTACCCGTCCCGTACTCGCAATAATACATACGATTCGGAATCATGTTATTACGAATCTATTACAGAATCCAACGTCTCGTTATCAGAACGCAATCGAAATAACTAGAATCATGGACGTCATTAACAAAATGATCATTATATTCGGTCGTGACCCGGGACGAGGAGAAGTAACCACGGTTCAGCCGAGACGACCTTCACCCGCGCGACCTGATCACGCATTCCGCAACTTCCTCGAAACGTCGATTCCCATCGTGTGAAATGTTCGTCAATCGATGAGACGACGATTCCTGCAGCCTATCTCGTCCGTCTCGCAAAGAGGAAAATCATTATCAATCATTACAACGAGTGTTTTATTATTATTATTCTATTAATTAACCGAATCGTAATCATTCGTCTTCATAGACATTTTGCGCACTTCCTCATATGAACAAATATTAAATCATCCGATTTTTATATAATAGCTACTCGTACCTGTTACGTATAGTAAGATTAATAGCCAATGGATTGTAATCAATACTTTTCCTCATTTATTTTGCTTCCACTCGAATCGGCAACCTTAAGCCAGCGAATGCCAGGTCGTAAGCCCTGTGCTCAGACTTGCCGTCTTATAAATATATACTTTGTCACACATATAATTATATATAGCCTTCAGGGTTAGAACCCTGGTATGAGTGCAACCAAACAGATTTATTGACGTATCAGCATAGATAAATATTTTTTTGCAGATGAGAATATGTATATAATCCTTAGTATTTAAAGGGCTTTCGATCGATCATTCCCTGATTTAAGTCATCAATTTATACACTGTCTACAATCACTATTTTACGCGTAACTGACAACCACATTACAAAATTTTCGGAAAATTGTATACATAGTTCAAATTTGTTAAGTTTTTTTTAGTATGTTAACACAGACGTTTACGAATGCATGTGTGATTTTTTTTCTACATTATTTCACATGCTAGTAGAATCCCAAAAACATCATTAAAAGTTATATTATTCTTATTTATGATTTTTTTTAAATAAAAGGTTATGCGGCATACATAGAATTTACCGAAGATTGAGTAATATGGTGGTCAATCGTGGAGTGTATGTTACAAAATGTATAAAATGTTCACTAAAACCAGCCAATGTAAGCCTTGTTAATACCCAGACTTCCACATTCCCATCTTAAAAGATGTCTTCATCTATCTTGAGATATCAATAAATATCTTGAAATAAACAACCCCTAAGCAGAGCAAATAAAAAAATATTTTGGACACAAAAAATATTGGGAACAGTTCTAGTCGATTGAATATTTCGGAATCAGTAGTAGCTTTATAAACAAATGAAGTCGAAAAAGTGAAAACAAATATCCTACATTAAATGGAAAGAGTTCTCGAGATGATAAAAAGGTTAATGCAGTGATGTATTACGCGTTACGTGCCTCGATTTGACATTCTCGGTACATTAGTATCGAGACCATTACCGGCAGTTGGGAGAAGAGGAACGAACAAAAAGCGCATTCTTCGCGGACTGGTGTTTATTGTTATTGGTCGGGGAGAGGCGATGTGGAGCAGGTTGACGGAGATAAATAAGTACGCTCAAAGTAAACATTGCAGGAGAGGATGCTAAAAAGTGGCCGGTTGTTATGGTAAACAATTTAACAACTTTTACACGAGTGTAATGGAAACTTCGTAGGGAGGAACCGGCTTGGAATCGACACGAAGAGCGATGAACCGTGCCGTAATGTGGATGCATAAATAAAACATTTGTTTTGCTAACGAAACAACGTACAAAATATTAACCATATTTTTTTGAATTGTCAATTTTCTATCATAACAAATAAATTCTAAATACAACATTTTGGGTGTGTACAAATCCTTGTTAGTGGGAGTTATTTTTACATTTTGACATCTCAACATAGATGAAGAAGAATATGGAAGTCCAATAAAGATATTTATTAACAGGGCTTACGAACGTAAGATTTATAATATATGTATGAGTTTCAAAAAAATTAGTACCTAATGTGGTTATTAATCATGGGTAGAATGGTGAATGTTACGCTTGTATAAAGTGACCACTTAGCTAGCCTATGACAGCATAATACCTGTAAATAACCAGACTTCCATATTCTTCTTCATCTATGTTGAGATGTTAATGTGTATTTAATTTGATTCACAATTAAATACGATTTATTAATTTATCTATATCGAAATATTTTTTTTTATCTCTTTCCGATTTTTTGTCGGGTGTATTAGACCCTAATCAAAGATAGCCACACATTTTAAACATATTGAATACAATTCTGTACAATGTACATTTATCTCAGTAAAAGGTAAATGTAATACGAATACCGACATGAAAATTTAAAACCACTTTTTTTTTAAACCAGTACATAATTCGTTATATCGATAATAACAAAATACATACCTGTTTTTATCGTATGAAAGAAAGTACATAAGTGTGTAGTCGCTTATAAAAAATGATTTACTGATTGCACAGATAGATAATTCGTTTAGCTTAAACCACAAGAAGCGAGTAAAATTTGGTTCATATCATTTACGGGCAAATAATGCATCCTGCGGTCATGATTTGGAGAAATACCGCAGATTACGAGTAGATAATACTACCGAGCACAGATTTAGGCAAAGTGCCGTAAGTCGTCATTAGCGTATTTACATTAATGGTACCCTCAATAATGAGAAGAGTACATTACCCCATCGGTCTGCAGGAATGGCGAACAGTTCACGAGCCCATTAGGAGATTCAAAGAAAAGAGGAACACATGGTTCTAATTTCGCGGAATCGTGCTAGCAAAAAAAAATGTTTATCAATTTATTCGAAGTATCCTTGTTTTATTTCAATTGGCCTGGGAGAGATCGTACATGAGGAGAAACGTGTTGTTAACGCAATATAATCGTGTGTACAAGATTCATCGAAACATATTTACAATCGTACAAAAAAACGTACATTAATTTAATAAAAAATACATTGATAAAAACATAGTACCGTTGTGAAATATAAAAATAGAGACAACACTTTGGGTGTGTCCAAAACCTTATTCACAAATCTGGGTTTGTCCATTTACACAGTTATTTTTTACATTTTTAATATAAAAATGTATAAAAAAAAACCCCAATTCTGGGTGCGAATAGGGGTCAAAAAATAGAAATTTGTACAATTCCCTAAAGAAAAAGTGTCCTGACGCGCATTAGACGGAAAACATTATATTATATTGATATTACGTTATTTCTATAAAATCTTCGTCTTAATTGTTATTTTATTTTATTTATTTTATGATATACTTTATACTAATATTACTAGCATTTGTGTAAAAAAAATTTAAAAGTATTAAGATCTCCTCTATTGTGAGCGGACACTGAATGAACGTATGGTTCGCACCCCCTATATCTTGTCCACTTCCCGATCCTCTGGTAGGTAGCAGTAGTAGTGAACACTGTGTGGGACCTCACCTTGAGCGCGGGCAGGATGACGAGCACGTCCTCGTGCACGGGCAGCGGCTGGTTGGGCGCGGGCGGCGCGGCCAGTAGCGCGCAGCAGCGGCCGAGCAGCGCGCCGAACATGCGCAGCGACACGGCCAGCGCGCGCTCCTGCAGCTCGCTGCGGCACCCGCCGCCGCCCACCAGGCGGTGCGTGGCGTCTGCAAAACCAACGAACCGTACATATAATAAACATAGGTGTAACATTCAGGTTCTTATACAGGTGTTACTTGCTTGATGACTTCAACGTTTGAAAAATCGGTTCTCTAAAGGTATTTCCCATCTTAGAATTCATCAAACATAAAATTGCTCCATCGGAGGAAGACGTCACAAAAGGCAAAGTCAGACAAATAAGAATATTAATTCCTTATGACGTAATGGAAATTGGTAACAGATAAAACAGTATATAAATAACGGTATGGCAGGAATTATGACCTGTCAAAGAGTGGTTAAGTGATCATATACACACGTGTAACATTCATCATTCTACCCATGATTGACAACCACACTACTCAAATTTTTGGAACTCATACATACAGTAGCGAGCGAGAAATGTTTCCAGACTGAAAATATCAGTTTTTTTTCTTTTTCATTCCAAATTATTAAGCAACACTGTTTAAAGATAATATATAAAAAAGTTAATAATTTAAATTAATTATTAAAAATCTATCAAGAAAACACAAAAAAATATTTAAAAAAAAACTGATATTTTCAGCCTCGAAACATTTCAGTACTCGCTACTGTATATCATAATTCTCATGTTTTTTTTTTAGTTCGGGCATCATCTATAGTTGAATTGGGAAAGTGTTTATATTTATTTAGCAAAGGCCCATTTTTTATTTATATGCAAGATCCTAACCGGATTATTTTACATACTGAGAGACGCCTGAGAACATGATTTTTTTATGCAACATGCAATTTGACCAGTTATTTTCTTTCACAACATTTTGGGTGTATACAAATACTTACTCGTAAATCTAGGTTTTTAAATTTTTGACAACTGAACATCTATGATGAGGAATATGGAGCTCGTATTTTTCTCCTTTTAGCACAAACCCCAGATAGAACACCTTCCAAACTTTGATATCAGTCACCAACTGTCTTTTTACTCTTGCTCTTTGGAGCATATTCACATTGCTGACCATATGGGTCCATGAAATGCGTAGTATTCTACGATGTAACCAAAATTTAAATGCCTCTATCCGGTTCATAGTGCTGATCTTGAGAGTCCATGATAACTGACCAAACATAACTCCTAAGCATTCTTTGGCGAGGTTACCAAACTATCTTTCGACCTCAAGAATATGCATAAAGAATACTACTGGTAACATTATTTCGACCCGCATATAATTCGAATACAACATAAGGTCCGTGAAAAAAATGTCGTGATAACCATACGCATGTGAACGAGTCCACTTTTTGTACGACTCGCCAAAGTCCGAACAGAATAGCTCGCCTATGATACAAGCTCCCACCACGTACCGGGAAAAATCATTTAAAAAACACTTATTCACATCGCACGGAGCAGATTCTCAAAAACGTGACGAGCAAATTAGATATGTGAAGGACATCAATAGAAACGTTAGTTCCTATGATGAGCGAATATTTAAGTGCCCACCGATATACATACTCGCGTACTTATTGAAAATGAAGAAAAAATTAATTGTAATACGTGCCGTATGGCCGAAGATGAACATCATCGTAGGCGATTGCAAGAAGATATCGTAACTCAGAAGAGAACTGATCGAAATTATAGTACGAAATTTCCTGACTTCTTTGCTAAGCCAATTTATGTGACAATAATCACACCGTCCAGCGTAATACAAGAGCTAGATTTCATTTTGAATTATGTTTGTGATTTCACATACTTAAATTAATAATACAAAGGATGCATCGGAGTTTATCTTGGAAAGTATAAAATAAATAACACATTCACCTCTCTTACGTATACAGTCGCAAGCCAAAATATATATTTTTTAGAAGGATTTTGCCTAGTATATTTGATCTGAGTTGCGTTTCAGAATAAAAAATTAAACTTTTCCATTTGATCTGCTTATAACTTTTTTTTTTATAAAATAAAATTTGAATAAAATCGGAGAATAAGACCATCCAGACTCCCCGACATTGCAATGCACGGCCAACCCCAAGGTAGAAGATTCCCAGGCAGACCACCAAAGAGATGGATTGACGGCTGGGAATCGACATCGCGGGAGGCTAATCCTTCTTAAAAACTGATCACGAGGCCTACACCAAGAAGAAGTACAATTGTATAATGCATTCTTTGACTGGATTAATTTTAACATTATTTTAGTTTAAAAAAATCAATCATATCCACCATTTCATTGTGAAACTTTGCTAACTCCAGTTCTAAAATTTTTTTGTTTTTTTTTTTGTTTTTAGTGAATCTCTTGAAAATAAATATGCGCAGGAATCTAAAATATGATAAATCAGTATAAAACCTGAAGAAAGGAAAAACCTTAAATTTGGAGCGAGCCAACAATCATCAATACACCAAGCAGAAGAAGAAGAAAAATTTAATATATGTAACTTGCGAAGTTATACGATGGAAGGTCGATATTACGTAGTCTCTTAATCACAGAATGTAACTAAACTTCTCAGATAAAAAAAATGTTTTTGATTATCTTATTCATCCCCGTTTTATTTATATGTCTTATTTTTTACGAATGTTTAGTAACAAAGTCATTTAGTAGGATAGTTTAGTAGATAGTTTAGAAGAACCACACAAAGGAAAGAACAACCCATCCCGAAAGATCGTCTGATGGCCAGCGCGTCAATCCAACAGCGCGACGGCCCATTTCGCGAGGCGCCAAGTCATCATGTCCAGTGGCGATGGCCGGATTGCGTCTCCGTCCGGTGTACGTGGATTTTTTCCAGTTCATTTACGCGCAGTACTTTTGGAATTCGATCCGCCGATAAGTGGACATAATTGAAAACGAAACGGTGCGATTTGTCACGGCCGGAGGATGCTCCGATACTAGAACTCCACGCCTAGGGCAAGGAATATTTTTCGGCACCAAAACTTGACACGTAGCTCGTCATGAGAATATATACAAATATAAATTAATTTGATATTTATTCATATCACTCCGTACAGACTGTTATTCATTATCAATAACAACAGCAATTTGTATGTACGCATGTTATGAAATTGTTAAATTCTCGCAGATAAAATTCATCAATTTTGGATGGTTTAGCTTAAACTTTACTAATTTACAGTATAAGAATTTAAATTAATTAAAATCACATTTATGCATACACATATTTCATCAATACATTGACACTATAATATAAGAAGTTCCCATTAGCAGCAAGAACCTTCTATTAAATATAAATCGATTTATCAAAAAAATTATGAAATAAATTAAAATGAGGATTAATATATAATTTCTTTTTTTTTAATTACTTTTTACTAGGTAACTACCACTATTTATTCAAATCTAATCTGACGCATGTTTATCACCTGAAAGGGCTTATCCATATTGTGTTTTTTTTAAATCAATATTATTCATTTTAAAAACAAAAACATTAATATTAAAAAATGTGGTTACTTGAAAATGAGACACTAGAAAGCTTTTAGAAATACTGTTTTAACTGTGAGTACGTATATTCATATTGGTAAGCTATACAGGATGTGTGTTATTAGGTACATGAAGATATAACATGAGAGTCAGTAGGGTCCTGTGCACTTTGCAATTCTATACGTTCGTGATTTTAACAGACAGGTTTATTTATTGTAGCATAGAGGTAACCAAAGCACCGACCGCGGAGCCGATCCAACGGCGGTATTCAGTAATGCTGTTGAAATTTTACACAATAATGCTGTTTAAATCTGTATATTTTTTGTACTTGGCATTGTACAAAAGGCAAAATAGAAGGTCGACAGAAGTGTAGACAGAAGACAGATCTCCTGGGTCCGGAAAATAAGAGATTGGACGGGGATCAGAAGCATCGAGGCGCTGTTTAGAGCTGTCCAAGAAAAAGACTCTTAAATGATAATCGACGTCAGGGGGACTTGACATGACATGCACAGAAGAAGCTATTGCTAGTTGTATTGATCAGTCATGTGCAATCGAATATAAAAACCGAATTCAATCATGACTTCTTCACAATAATCAGTCATTCAATTCGATTTTTGGATTCGATCACTCGATGCTATTATTGATACAATTCCCTCAATAGCTGGTATTCTGATACGACGCTGCATACTGCCGACCCCTCGCCGTTCGGCGTGGGCACGCTGCCTTCTAGGACCCTCATGCCCACATCGTCGTGTCCAGTACGCGCATTGTTCGCAAATAGTCCGAGTTTGATAAATGTCAATACTAGTGTAGTTACGTACATCCAATTCTCTACCATAAAAATTCGTCAAAACGTCAAGCAAAATGATATTAAGAGGCGGTATATTCATCACTAAAAATAAATAATGCCCTGGAACGGGAAAACTCAGTGAGGACACATTACCGTAATTTGTAATTATGTGTATGATGATAATAGATAAAAACTTAATAATTAAGACACTGTCCTGTTAAGTCATTACAAATGATAATAAAGTGGTTAGCGCGTTTGGCTACTGTGCTGGAGATCGGGTTTGATTCTCAAGGGTGTCACACAAATATAAGAAAAGTTTTTACCATAATATTAATTTAACACTCCTGACAATAATAATAACTCCTGGCCTGATACAAATTACTTTGCCTTCCTTTTTTAAATAAATTTACAGTTCATTCAATAAATAATATTTTAGATGCTTGTCTAAACAAGTAATTGCAATACGTCTAAACGTATTGCAATTACATATATTTTTTTCTTCTTTCTTAAAACTTTAAATATAATATTTTCCTTCGTGTCGTAAAACGCGCATTTATCATCTTGGCATCATAAAAATACTTTTATACGACATCCTTGTTAAATTACTCAAATAAAATAATACAAACATATCCTACATCCGACAGAGAGAAAAATATGTATAAAAGGGAATGCTTTTATGATGATTAACAAGGCGATTTTAGCTTTGATTACGCTTATAAGAAATATTATCACTGCCGCAGTAAAAGATGGATAATCGACCCTGATGATCTCATCCGATGATCCCATTATTTCGAGACAACACCTGCCACGGTGGGTAAATAAAGCTCGCAGTATAATAAGAACGCCATTGCGTAATTCATTACGTATCGCGTCGCTATTCCGCGAGGGACATGTAAATGTCATTTGCGCAATAGTTCCACCCGCTGAAAGGGTCCACGAACCGGCTCGGGGGCTACGACCTCCCTCGCGCGAGGCTGCCCAAGGCTGCTCCAAGGCCGCCACCCTCGCCGCTCCCCGCGCCCCCGCCGCCCGCCAGGATGCGGGCCCATAGCGTCGTGACACCGGCTAAATGCAACCAACGGCGAATAAAAAGATACACAGTCCAGATAGCTTTTGTAAACAAGCCAGATCGGAATCCGCGATGTTCTCCTTGCATTACGAGCTCTAGAACAGATGTTTCGCTTACCAGTTTTTTTTACATAATACGGCGGAGCAACTTCTTCATCTAAACCAACATCCGAGTGTATTGGAAGGGAACATAACAATCTCGAAACTAATTCGATAAAGCCATTATGTTACTTAACCAAGTTTTCTTTTACAAAAATACAACCCCTTCATCAATTGAGAATCACGAGTTTCATACATTTTTATACGTTCGATACAGTCATTTGAAAGATGATATCTCCCCATTAAAAAGTGCTAAGGAATACACCTTTCTTCAAGTTACTCGTATCAGAGGAGAAATAAAAATGTGTGTAGCGATATTTTCTTAACACTAATATGCCTCAACGACCATTATTTTTTTCAACAAAAAAAGTTACCAAGTTCACATTTTTAGAATGATCAACAAACCTATTAAAATGATCTTTTGTTTTTTTTCTCAATAGTCCACTAAGGGTTGAGGATAGGGCAACATTGATCACCTTGACTTCATTCAACTGATGATCAAGATAACAACTGTGTTGATACGATGCAGTACCCTATGCTCCATTGGGTGTGAATGGATAAGAGTTAAAAGATAACTTTACTAAGGTGCAGTAGAACTCGAGCAAATAACCCGTTAACAATAAAATATGTATAGAACAATATGACACAAAATTAAATATAATAAAAGAATTATACAAGCAAAAATATATAATAATAATTATGTAGAAAACAGAACTGGCTACAATTTAGCGTAAGTATTTTGTTTATATTCCTTAAACTTTGACACAGAACCGAGCAAAATGCGTTTCAGTACAATTACCCCCGCTTAACTCCAGGGCATGTAAGAACGACATGTTACAATATTAACACGCGGTATATTATGACACCTATTTCAATTACTCCGAGATGAATTGCATCGTTATGAGATTCTCTGTGGTATCGTCAATAAATTTTCGAAGTAAAAAAGAATTCGCGTTCCTCCGCAACGCGCATTAAGGGCGCTCCTGCGTAATTGTACGAAACCATCCAAAGACCGGCAAAAATTCCGCTGGTAATTATTTAACTAGTGGAATGATAGAAACTTCCCCGGGAATTAGTATAGTAATTGTGGCGATAAGATACCGAGGGTGGGATTCCTCGGGAGGCTCGCGCTAGTGGCGCCGAGTCCACTTGCGCTACGAGTATTACTCCAACGCATTTCTTACATTTATTTTATTGACGACTGATACATACATGAGGTTTTCCTTAATATTTCTTCGACACGTGTCTTTATTTATTATTGGACTGATGCAATATTATCATGATATGTATGAAAATGTGTCTACAATTTGCGTGAAGACGAATCTTGAAAAAAAGCCAAGCCTACGTTTTAGAGTTGTGTCCTTGGGATGTTGAAGGATGAAGAGGGGTAGGAGCTGTTTTTATTTTTATTTTTATCAGCGGGAACATGGACAAAAGGGGGGAGGTTTTAGTCATTGTCATATTGTTAATTATACAATAATTATTTTTGCATTTCATTTCCTCCACATGTAACATGATATAAATCATAGTTTCTGATACCGTACACACCGGGACAGGTTAGGTGTAGACACACCTCGTCCCACCATCCCGACATCCCACCATCCCGACATCCCACCATCCCATCAACCCACCATCCCACCATCCCACCATCCCACCATCCCACCATTCCACCATCCCACCATCCCACCATCCCACCATCCCACCATCCCACCATCCCACCATCCCACCATCCCACCATCCCACCATCCCACCATCCCACCATCCCACCATCCCACCATCCCACCATCCCACCGCGGCGGTGCTCAGCTACTCCCGGCCCGATCGCATGATTCATCACTGCACATTGAGCCAACTCGTGGTCACGGCCGATATGCAGTGTCAATGCAGTTTACTGCACTATGAAATAATATCCTGTTTTAATGCCACAAAGGGGATTACGCGCTGGATAGAGATGTAAAATTAACGTGGCAACGGATATACTCTGACGCAAATCTTTCAGACTTGTATCCGAGCTAAAAATAACTTTAGTAAAGGGTTTTGCATTGCGTGGAATACACCTGCTGATTATTGTTGATAATTTAGTAACCACATTTTTCAAAACACATTGTGTTTTCATCTTGTAAATATCATCTCACTCTCTACTACACGCCTTGTAGCGGAAAATTCCTAGCTTCTAGCATGATGACGCTACTCTAACGACAATTCGTTAATTGGCTTTTTCGTCTAAAATGCACAGCAATTTTATAGATACGTATTCTGGATTGGATATGCGCGATCAATTAAAAAAAAACGATAAAGACTTCTTACAAAAAGTCATTATTCGATTAGGTTATTGGATTCAATAAAATAAAAAATACGTACCTACATAGTTGAACTTAAAATCAAATCCTTCCAATCAGTGCACAAATTGGGATACGTAATTCTAGTTCCTGGTATATTTGACAATTTGACATAAAAAATATAAACCTAGATAAAGTGACGAATATTATCATGATCGAGTGACAGAAAAAGTAACAGTTATCCGTTAGTCACATCTCTAATATAAATCTTTAGTTACAACATTTTGAGTGTGTCCAAATACTTGTTCACAAAATCTGGATTATCTCCAATTACAGGAGTTATTTTCATATTAAATCTTTAGTCTCTGATACAGTAGGTGGAACACTTACATTTGTTGAATAATGCCTAATATTTAAGTAGATTTGTAGTCTACCATTCCGGAAAAGCGAAATCACATAATTTTGTTTATTTTACCGTAATTTTCACTGTCATTTAGCACAATCAGAGAGTTAAATTGTGACTTGTTAAACCAAAGCGCAAAAATATTGCGGATCTCTTTTGCCTCAGGGTATCCAATAAATATAATTTGATTAATAGAGGAAATCACAATTGTTTCCAGTTCAATGACTACTATTATGCTACTCGCGATAACCATCACACCCAATCGTATTACGAAAAAGAAAAAAAAAGACAATTCAAGAACACGTTTTTTTCGTATTGAAATATTTCCGATAGCATCTTGAATTCCACAGGAAAGAATGCTAGAATCGCAATCACCAATTAGCTGATCGGAGATCGGTGAAGGAAAAGCAGCGAGGAATGCTCGCGGGCTAACCACGAGGGGGGACTGCCAGGCGCGGCTCCACAGCTACCGGTACCAACAGCCGCCAAACACGCGATGGAGTACCAAAAATACGTACTCTCTAGCACTTCACCTCGGGGGGTTTCAACAAATACTAAAAGGATATTTGCGAAATGTGAAGGAAAAAAATATGATTTTGATCAAGATGAGTCCGTTTCAACGGCGACAGTGTTAGCAGAATGAACACAAAACCTTAAAGGTCGCGTGACGGGAGCCATAGCTTGTAAGATACTTCCTACATAGGGCTAAACTGTACACCGATAGGGTTATCTACTTTACCTTGTACGTCGAACAGAGATTTACTCCTTTTTCCATACCATATACTCGACTAGTTTGTGGCGTTTCACGAACCCCGGTTTTACCTCCTGATAAGATTGGATTAGTTAAAATTTCGATAGCCACATATGGGCACGATGAGGGATTTAAGTGTTAAGGTGGAGACTGACCGGAGCATTTCGTCGTAACATAACGTCGTAACATCGCTCGCGGCGAGCATCAACGAGCATCCGAAACTATGGATTGAGTGCTCGGCTCGGTGTACTGACTGCCTGAATGCTCGCATCGTAACGTGTTACGTTACGACGAAATGCTTAAAATTAACTAAAATATGGTTTATATAGTCGTTAAGTATGTTAAATTCCATAGGGTGTGCTCAATTTATCGACTACGATAACAGACCGCCTAGACCAACTGGTAGAGCAGAGGACGCCACATCCGAAGGCTCGAGTTCGAGTTCCGGAATAGGCAGTAACATTTTTCGTTTGTTGTTATTATATTTTCCATTAAAATTTGTACAACTATAACTAATTGCATAAGTAATTTTACAAAACCTTGTCGAGGATTGCGCAGCGATTATAGGTATAAGGTTTTTTTACAACTCATTTTAAAGGAAGAACTCGCAAAGACTCTATTTATATATACTATTTTTTGAGGCTTATCTATAGGTAGGATAAGAAGTATGGTAAGGTAAATGTGAAAAATACGTTATAAACACCAAGTCCAATTGAACATAAACCTTTCTTGAATTTATTTCGCAATTGGCGGGGATCGAACCCGCGACGCCAGTTTGACAGTCAAGCGTCTATCGAACTACGCCACAGCGCCTATCAATAAACAATAAAAGAAAATAAAATTAATTGAACGCTATTTCTTTAATCCGTTCATTTGTATTGTATGTTCATTCTATGTTGGTGAAAGACATCAATTACTTTTATCGAAACGGTTAAATCGCAATATGCATTTAATTGGAAATGATCATCTCGTCTGGCGCCCGCACATCCCGGCCGGCGCCGGGCGCCACTCGGGTCCGGTATCCCGGTATCCCGGTACCTATCCCGGTTCCCGGTACTGGCGCTCGCCTTCGCGGGATTACTCCGCCACTACGGAGAGAAATCTGTCATTCGAACCGACTAATTGAACGCGAAGCACTCGGATATAAATACAGCCGATTAATTACAACAGAAATGAAATGCTATCGGGTTACCGTATATGTTAACATTAAAACTTGAATGCACTTCTACGACTAACGGGGACTGGAGATTTGCGGGGGGGGGGGAACAAACGGCACCCCTATTTTTAATTTTTAAGTCGTCACAAAAAACATCAAAAGAGTACTTAATAATAAACAAGCCTAAATGGCGGCTCGATCTCAAAACATTGATAAGCTCTAAATAAAATATCGAAGTGTTGCTTAAAATATGCAATACTATTTTTACTCTTGGGTTATTTCAAATCAAAATGGACCATCGCTACTCTTTTTGTTGTTGTTGAAATATTACCATTATATTAAATTAGAAATCTAAAATATTGCTTTGACATTTTCGAAGGAAGGAAGGAAATCGTCAAAATTTCAGCTAAACTGAATCAACTTCACCTATTAACCGTTCCTAACCATTTAGCTTATTTTAACTTTAGAGCGTAAGACAATTGAACTTTTTCATTTGTGGTGCAACTGACATCTCGTTGGAGTTATGTTTTTCATGGTCGACACTGACAAATTTATAGTAAAGACATTTTTTCATATTGAAATAAATATGGATTTTAAAAGTCACCCTTATTTCCACTTATTGAATACACTCATAATTTGTTTGCGATGATATTAACCCTTCCCGTAAATCTTTATCATCTGCACGAAATAAAGTATTCATGATGCGAACTGAATTCTTCAGTTCCTGTCGCACGATCCCAGTATTGGACATCCTGAAAATAGAGAACCGAGAGATGCGCTTCTCCGCCAGACCCAATCGCAGCGTCAATCTGGCGGATAATGGCAGTGGTATACGGAGCCTTCCAGTCGCAAACAGTAAACAGTAAAACCAGTCGTATGTATTATCGTATCGCGCTTCTTGCATAACTCTAATGCTCGCCCTCGAGCGGTGTAAATAAAATCATAATTATTGATGCGATGGGTTGTCACATCGGCCACGGCCAGCTGGGGACCTTGCGGTAGGGGTGCCAGCAAGCGAAAACTTCTAACCTTGTGATTTTTTATTTCATAACTTACAAAATAACTGTTTGAAATCACTGTATATCTGCAAAAAGCTTCTTCCTCGAGACTTTTAAATTAAAAAACATATTTAGTTTACATTAATTGGCGGTATTTCGAATAACCTAATTTACAACTGACACCTTAGCGCTTCCCACGAATAGAACAAACTCTAAACAAAGTTGCTATATTTGATGTTCATCTAAATTGGTTGACGATGAATATGGGGATTTTAATATGTTCTACTCGTCATTTGTCAGCGCTGAGATCGCCTACATTATAACTCGACATTGATATCGTTGCATGTCTCTAGTTACATACAATTTGTTTTTGACTTGAGCTTTGATCTTTCCCCATTTCCCTTTTCCTCCCCTTTTCTCGTCCCTCTTTCAGGTATTTTTTAAAATGTGGAATTTTGTTATTGAAATAGTTAAAGTACTTATTTTGTGTGACTCATTTATGTGAATGACTTGATTGATGTAACTATTCTGTAAAATTCCCAAATAAAATAAAATAATTTGTAAAAAACATATAATTTATATTTGAAGCATTAACTTTGTGATTTTCCATTTTACAATTAAAATGTAACGTTGTTTGAAAAATCACTATCAATATTTTATTATATCTTAATTATAATATCTACCGGTTTCGAAGCTAACCGCTTCTTTATCAAGACTGATTAATACTAATATTAATACTAGTATTAATCAGTCTTGATAAAGAAGTGGTTAGCTTCGAAACCAGTAGACATTATAATTAAGTTATAATAAAATATTTACAGTGATTTTAAAACAAAGTTACATTTAAATTATAATAGAATAACACTTTATTCGTTATGAATAACTCCTAAATGTATCAAATCTACCATTTGTGAAGAAAACCTAGTAAGTGTGTACAAGTAAGAATTGTGTTATATTTTTATATAACTACGCGGAATCGGATAATGTAATTTGTAAAGCTCTCATTGACTTAAACGCGTTAATAAACTAAATAAAAGTCTACGGTAGTTCCGTTCTCGCGTTGTTATTCTTGACTTTATTCGATCCACGTGCCCGATAAGAGATACGCATGAATCTCAGAAGTTGATGCATAAATTAATGAAGTCGGTAGGTATCCCGGCGTCTTGGCGTCCGGGCGTCCGGGCGTCCTGGCGCGCAGCAGCCGGTAGCAGAGGTCGGCCGGCGCCACGGAGGACGCTAGAGATGGCCTCCCCACTCCGCATAACTAGTTCTGATAACGTTGTCTGTACCCGACATAAACTTGCGCTTAAAGCTCACATGCATCAGGTTATTATCGAGTTATTGCGTCATAAATATGGCGTGTAATAAAAGTATATCATTTTAAAGACTGGTTAAATACGATGCCCGCGGAATACCTATCGGAGCGGAGACCGGGCGTGCGTGTGATTTCCCTGGGTAAATATAGAATGTAACGGAAACTAGTTGTATCTCGTATCCTTACATGTCTGAAAATATCCAATATATAACCTACAAACCTTCTATAATTCACGTTTTCAACATTATCTTTCGCTGGTGTTCATTTCGTAGATATATCGTTTATTCCTCTACCAGAAAATTGACGCTTATGCTGATAAAATAAGGATTAAGTTTTTGCAAAGCTGAGGCAAGCATTATCGATAAAATTAAGAATGTGAATTGAAATGGATTAAACATGTGAGGAAAGAACGGTAAAACAAATTTATGAAGCGAATGTAGTTGGAAAAGGGAGCAAAGAAAGACCGAGAAAAACTTGCCTTGAACAGGTATGTCAAATACTTGAAAGCGGTCGGGCCAGGAGTCAAAAATAATCAGCGGGTATGAATGAGGAGATGCATGAATGTGGAAGAGGTCAAGAATATTTGCAAAGACAGTATGGTGCGGCGTTCTATTCTCTCTGCCTACCTCCGCGTGATGGTTAGTTAGCCAGTTAGTTTTCTTTTTCCTTAAAAAAAATACGAAAACGTGTAAGAGGGAAACCTACATCAGAAATCCGTGAATTAGTTGGAATAGTCGAAAGTCGTACCTAGTTTTCAGTTCGTAAGTGTATGAAAACCAAAAAAATCCACTGAAATTTTATTTACACTTATTCAAGAATCAACTTCAAACAAACAAGATGTTTCCCTTCGAACGATGAAGAAATGATGACTGAACTCGAGATAACAATATCATGATGGGTTACCGCGGTAAACGAGGGAAATAGATACAATGTTTCTTTTCTATCAGATATTATTTACAGACAAAATAGCTATTTATACTGCGATTACTGCCGCCGAGCCCACCCAGTGCGCAGGTGCGCGTGAGATAAACCAAGTCGGAATCGTAGAATCATTTATATGATATTTTATAATAATTTACAATATTTAGATAGAACTGCGGTGGCAGATGGCGTTCCCAAGAAAAGTGGGCAAATCAGATCATAGAGAGTGAAAGTGGGCGACAGAAGATGTACGTAGTATAATACATAAAGTATTACTAGATTACAGATATCATAAGAAACTTTATTCCTCGAACAGGCGGCTGTCGGTTGGATTGGTATATTCCATGAATAAGGATTACTCATATTAGCTGTTAGTAGGTTAGATCAAATATAAAGGACTAGAGAGCCATGATGTATAATATTTTACGATCATCGATGCAAGACTCTAAATGTTCCGTTAAGGTTGAGAGTTTAAACGTCCTGTCAAATTTCAGCTTATTTATGGTTAAAAAAACGATAAAAATACGGTAAAGCATAAAATTTAAGTTTTTGAATTTATTATCAATATGAACACAATAAATACAAGGACATACAGAAAAGCATATGTTAAAGTTAATAGCATATGTTATAGTTCCTACTATTCACACACTTTCATCTACACAAAGAAATCACATGTGACGAATAAATGAGTGTACGGAATATTCTGATGAAGAAAAAAGTAGAAATCTCGGTTGTATAGTGACATTTTGCTAAATTGACTGAAGACATGGTTTAAGTATGAAATATATATTATAATATCTTATAAAATAGATTAAGTCCACCTCAGTAGTGTAGTGGTAAACGCATTTGTAGTATAGTGCGGTTGCTACCGTGCTGGAGATCCCAGGGGAGTAAAAATAAAATTATCACCCTGGACAAGAAGCGCATAACTGATGACATTGCCTTCATGCAATTAACGATCAAGAAAACAGTACTGCGTCAACACGATGTAGTGTTCTATGCGCCATTGGGTATGGGTAAGGGTTAAAACAACAAGAATATTAGGATTGAGTACTTATTTTCGATAATGCTACAAGTAGCAAGCTAGCAAGCTAGTCGTGTAAAAATCAATGCAAAGCGATAGCAATAATGATTACAAGCATGTCCATAACGATGCGAGCCGCGCGTATTCGCTAGTCCTTACATAAACACGGCGTTATGATTACGCTGTCGCATGTCCATTCGAATCCCGTACGTATGTTACACATCGCGAAAATAGGATCGTAAATGAAGGTCGTTCTGTGGTTGTAAGGACCAAGGACATCGAATATATTCGGATCTAAAATACAGATAAACAATTGTCAACCCTTTGGTCACTAAAATCCGATATATCGGCTTTCAGTTTCAGCAAGAAATACTAAATCAATCGAATGTGATTTCTTGATTTATAACAGTATCAGGTACATTTTAAACAATATATTAATGATTTCTTCGGGTTTTTTCTTCCTAAGGGTTTTTTCAATAAGGTATATATTTAGAATCAAATGATCATTTATATCTTACAATTAGTTGTAATATTACAAAAAATACTTTAAAAAAAAGAAACGAGAAAAGCAAAGCGCATCAAACCAATTTTGTTTCCGCAAAAATTAAGTTGAGTAAAGCTGTGATATTCAATAAGATACATTAAGTTAATAACAATATGCAATAAATTGAAACAAATATAATACAAAGTAATTTTTTTGTTTGTTAAATACACGCACCTCTACTCTATTTCTTTCAACATCGGATGTTGTCAATTAGGTCAGCTAGGCAGTGTTATGCGCACGGCGTAAAAATGAAGTGGAATTAAGCGACCAGAATTTACTTGTTAGTCGATTATAACGTTGCATACATTTAGTTAACTAAACTCCGAAAGATATTTTTTTCCAAAGTTCCAAACCTTATGTATGGAAGCGAAGCATGGAGTTGGCAAAAGAAGGATGAAAGCAGACTGAATCCAGTCGAAATGCGATCCCTCAGACGAATGCAAGGCTGAGATAAGCATTATCGATTCAATTAAAAAAGGTGTGTTGAGATGGTTTGGACATGTGGTACGTATGAGTGAGGAAAGAACGGTTAAAAAGTTATGAGGCGAATGTAGTTGGCGAATGTAGTGGCGATGCATGAATGTAGAAGAGGCGAAGAATGTTTCAAAGACAAAGTGGTGTGGCGTTCGATTCTCTCTGCCTACTCCTGCAGGGAAGCGGCGTGATGGTTAGTTAGTTAGTTATTTAAATCGCGATATTTCTGGCATAGTAACCCCTGGTAACCAAAGGATTAAACGCCAGTATCCTGAGGTCCCTCTAAACGCCTACGAGGACACAATCACTTCTGTCGACGCTAACCACGGGGATGACCCATTTAAGACTCCTTCGTACGTGTTAAAAAGTATAATAAAATGGTTTAGCGACACTGCGGCCAGAGAGTGGGAGTGAGAAAAGACAGTGTTCGGGAAATATGGCTGTTCGGAGCGAGGTCACAAGATTCTGCGGAAATTTAAATGGAAATAGATGCCGACTTCCATTTTATGCTCCGAATAAAATTGTTATACCAACGAGACTCTTCAAAAAAAATGACATCGATGGTAGCTAATATTATCTTGTAAAGACAAATGGTATAATGTTATTATCGAGCACTCGTCATTATATTGTTGGGGAAAATAACTCGGCTAGTATACTACGTCGTAAAAGTGTTTCCAGTGCACAAATATATGGAAATATAATAATAAGTATTATCCGTGGAGAAGTCAATTTATGTTCGGTAAATTTCATTACGCGATGAAAACTGGAAATAAATTCTAAACACATTTCTCACCATAATGTGTATAAAATATTAAAGAGTAAGATATCCGAGCTGAATATAGTATGAAATTTTTAGAACTTAAAAAAAAAAAAAAAAGTCTGAATATTTTCAAGGCGTACGACCTGTCATTAGCTAGTTTGAATTTAATGTATTTGTGAAGAATTGACACTCAAATACTCAAAATGATAAATACGTAAGTCTATTTTTTCATAGGTTAATTTTTTTTAATTATATGTATTATGGCTTTTTAGGCATAGCCCGTGTTGAGCCAAGCTGATATATGATAGACAACTGACGATTAAGCTAGTACCTGTTCCATTCCGAAAAAACGTTCGTAAAAACAATTGAACGCGGAGTTTAATAACATTCGCTCCAACTCGTAAGTAAAAAAAGTTCAAGTCTACAGTAGTTAAATGTTTTGTTGAGATAACAATCCTTTCTTACATTCCGACTGCGACCGATTGCGAATTTTGGATTTGCAATAATGTACGAGTAAAAATGCAGCAAAATCATTAGCGCGCAACGCGAGAGCGTGGAGACACTCGTACCCTTTTATCCGCACGTTTCTGCGACATCACAATAGAAATAATGCCCCGATAAGCACTAATTTGATCAATGAAATTCGAATTCTGGGCATTTTTAGCAATAAATAATCTTATTGCGCGCGATAAATCCCTTTAGTGGCTCGGGTTGTTAGTCCGTCAAATTAAAATCGTATATACTCGTAGATAATGCGTTTATTGCGGGGTGCGTAAATCGCAAATTATCAGGTAGTTGGGCGCGATGCGTCTCGCCGGCAATAAAGCACTCTCCCGGATTGCATCACGAGCGGAGCGCGGCTCGGAATGGGGAGGATGTTTGTGAAAATAGAAAAGGTTTTCGCAAATGGCGTAAGACTGGAAAGGGTTCCAGCTTCTTGGCAGGGCCCGCGGCGGGGCCGGCCGGTTCTATAAATAGCGGCCCCATCATGCCGCGTCTCGCGCACGTCACGACGCAGTACTCGGGATGGGAAAAGGGGACTCCATCGCTCGCCAAATGACCTGCCATTGTTTGATTCACAGCGTGTTAAAGGCGACGCATTTTTATACAATCGCGAGGTTTCTTGTCAGCTATTTGAAAATATTGATGATGACTCAGCACTGCGATCATGTACATAATAATAAATAAATAATAAAACCCTTATCCACACCCCAATGGTGCATAGGGCACTGCTTCATATGAACACAGTGTTATCTTGATCGTATACACACGAAGGAAAGGTGATCAGCCCTCCGCTTCAGGTACCAGTCCAGGGTAATATTGAATAAATAATACAGTGAAAAAATCACTAATATTTATGTGACCCCCCTGGGAATCGAACCCGGGACCTCCAGAACGGTAGCCGAGCGTGCTGACCATTACACTACAGAGGCGGACAAGGTACATAGAGAGTCGATATTCATATCGTGGTATGTCCCAATTTTCATATAATTTGTCTTGGACATGAGCTTTGATCTTTCCCTTTTCCCCTTTTCCTCCCTTCCGCCCTCTTCCAGGTTTAATTTAATTTTTATTTAATGACATGTGTTAAATTTTGTAAACGGAATGTTACAAACACCTGTTTTTTCTTACTCATTATTGTAAATGTATTTATGTAACTGTTCTGTAAAATTTACAAATAAATAAAATAAATAAATAATGAGACGATCTAACAAGTTGATAATATTAAGATTATTTATTCTGACTCCTATCCGCACCCAGGAAGTTCATAGGGCACCGTTTCAGACTGATGCGATTTAAATTTGATCACTTGGATTTTTAGTTTATATTTTAAATATAAATGAATGAATGATGCATGTATCTTGAAATGATAAGTGAAATGTATCAAAACAATCTAAATAGATGACGAAATTGAACGAGTATAGGGTGAAGTTTGAGTAAGAGAATGAAAGCAGAGTGAAGCCGAAGAAATGCATTCTCTCAGACGAATGTGTGAAAAATGCTGAACTAGGCAAAAAAGTCCCAAAAACGTGAGGATATGGAACAAACATTTCACGAACAGGATTGTAATAACTTCTTGGAAGTTATTTATGCTCAGGGGTTGACTTTTAAATATAAAATACTCAATAAACATTTCATTTCATATCATAAAAACTAAATAATGTTGTTACATATCGCTCACTCCTTTCAAGAACGTCATAAATCAAAAATCGTCAATTTTCAGTTGTGCATGTTTTCGGAATGCCCGGAAAATATACTATATCCCAGCAAAAGAGGCATATTTTTAACTTAATATTTACCCGCTACAGGGCAGAAAGTGTTGTTTTTGCATTTTGAAGAAAAGATATTGTTTAATATTTTTTTTAAATATACTAAATATTTTTCAATTTGAGAAAAAACCTTCAGGTTTTACCTAAAAAGATATGTTACAAAGTAAAAGTCAATAAGTGGCGTGATATTTATTTTTATTACATTGTTTAATAATTTTAAATTTTAAAAAAGTTCTCCCGAAAATCAAGTTTTTTATTAATGACGTTCTTGAAAGGAGTGAGCGATATATCACTAAATCTGCGATATTATTCAGACTTTCTCGTTATAGACGGTACTTGCGCTAAATATTGAAAATTACCTTCGGTCGCGGAATGGATGTCTGCAGTACCTACCTACCTACCTCGGCTAGCAGCCATTTGGTCAGTGGTTGCAAGGGTATTAACGCAGCATTATGGAATGTGTATATTGTACAACGCGCGCCAACTGGACGTAATAACTTAATTATCGAGGAAAATAAAGAAAACCTTCCGAGTTTCCAGCTTGCCCTTGCGTTGCCATTCAAGTACGTGGCCGTAAGCAACAAAATCGGTGTTGGCGGCAACTTTGTACTCGGGTACTTTTAATTACACGTATTTATTAAATTTATAATTTTTAATACCGTTCTGGAGGTCCTGGGTTCGATTCCCAAGAGGGGTCAAATAAATAAAAGTGATTTTTTCACTGTAATATTTATTCAATATTACCATGGACTGGTACCTGAAGCGGAGGGCTGATCACCTTTCCTTCATGTGTAAAAAAGATCAAGATAACACTGCGTTTATATGACTCTGTGTGCCCTATGCACCATTGGGGTGCGGATAAGGGTTTTATTATTATTATTATAATTTTTACCATAAATTTAAAAAATAATGTTTTAAAACTAAAAATACTACTTTAAATAAAATACGCGTTTTACGTACATATTAGGGAAATTAATAGGAATAATTTAGATTTTTATTGATATCTCGACATAACATAAATGAAGTATTGAGATGGGAATATGGAAGTTTAGGCATTTACGGGGCTAGCGACCTATCATTGGCTGGTTTAAGTGATTTCTACCCGTGATTGACAGCCAGATTACTGAATAAATAATAATAATAATACCTAAAAAGAGTGTAGCCAAAAGGGATTCATTCGTACATATATCATCCACGAACAACTTACTTAGGCTACTAAGAGAACGGGTATGCAAACGCAGTACCCTACTCATATTCTAGCTATTTTCTTGTTATAATGCTATATAATAAAATTGACCAAAAGCGGTTGTATTAAATGAAAAATTTGCAATGATTTTCTAAACAAACGTCTGGAAGTGTGATTTTTTAGATGGGAGTTGCATATATTATTTACCTTCCTTATTATATACAAGGTTTATAGATCATTTAGTGAATTTTTTGTTTCTTCTAGCTTAAATAAAAAAAACATGTTTTATTAAAATGTATGTTGGGAATAGGAATGATAAACTAGTGTGGACAAATCAGAAACTTTTCAGCAATTTCTCATTGCTGGAAGTATGCTTACAATCAGTCTAGAATTTTAGTGGAACTAACTATCCGGACAAAGCGAGGCACACCTCTATTTAATCGCACTTGACACTAAACAATTAGGCTTATCGTGATATTCGTGTCTTTTCCTCATATCCGATAATGACTGATCCACGGACAGTGATGGTTCTTGGACCGGACAGACCGGGTGTATTACAATGTCGAGCCATAAGGTCCTGCGAGTAGTAGCTTTCCTACACGTACATGACTGCCCGCCACAGGGATGGATGGGGATAATGATGTAATTATTATCGCACTTAATGCCCGCAGAGTACCAAACTGAGGGGAACTATTAAGGAACGCCTGTGCGATGTTAATGTGTAATAAAATGTAACTAAACAGGCGTTTATTCCTAATTGCATTATCATCTTAACAATCAACATTTTACTCTGTATCGTTGGCAGGAACATTATGTATTACAGGCGTTTCGAGAGTGTTCATTGACGATCTAGCGACCAAAAACAAACAAATCCCGCATCCTGGAACAGTTTGCCCCCACATGCAAGGGTAATCCAGAAACCCACCCAGTTTTTGATCGCAACTGAAAACTCATATTTTCGAAATCTTATATATCCTTAATAATTAATTACAATTTAAAAACCCATTTAATAACAAATATTAAGCCCCGGACGCCTTTTTCCTTAAGCAATTATAATTTTCTGTGAAGCGGAATAAATGTTTTACATCTTCGAGAATGTACGTAACGAGTTTCAACAAAGTTAACTCAGTATATACCATAGTTATAATATTTCATAGTATAAACTAACTAACAATCACGTCGTTTCTCCGTGGGGGTACGCGGAGAGAATAGAAAGCCACACTAATCTGTATTTGCAAACAATCTTCGCCTCTTCCACATTCATGCATCTCCTCATACATACCCGCCGATTATTTCGACTCTGGATCTTACCAATTTGCAAGTATTTGAAATACTCGATCATACCAAGTTTTCCTAGGTCTTCCTCTGCCGCTATTACCAACCACATTCGTCTCACAATTTTGTCTTTCTTCACTCATTCGATTCACACGCCCAAACCATCTCATCTCAACACACCTTTATTAATTTTACCGATAATTATTCTCAGCTTTGCATTCTTTCCTTATTTCACCATTCGATAACAAAATAATTAGAATTGAAAGATAGAAAGTCCCAAGACAGATTCTTCAGAGCCCAAAACAATTCGTCACAAAAAGGCGGTTCGCTAACTAATGACATTTTCAATGTAAGAGACAGACAAAAATATCTCGCAAGGCGTATTTCCTTCGGTGGCAGCTGTTTCGCTTCTCCATCAATTGGTTATTACATTGTCAAGCAGGTTGAAATGCGAACGAAACCAGTTTCGCTTTTAGCTCTCCCTCTCTCCCCTCTGACCGCATCCAGGCTCGGAGGCTGCCAAATAATAATAAAGAAATGTCCATCTAAACCCGTGGGATCTCATCTGTCTCGCGTTCGGCAGGGGCAAGGACCCGACTCCGAAATGTACCTAATGTGTGTATTACGAGGGAGATATAATAACGTGTTGCGCGGACGCAACAGGACATGCACCGAGAACGAGCGCCAATTGCGAAGGAAAACGAACAAAAATGGCACAAGAACAGTTTACGATCACTTTACATTCAGAAAGAAATGAAATAAACATACAAATAAGCCATTCTATTCCAACTCTGTTAAACCTTTAAGGAGTAAGAAAAAAAAACATTTTATATTTATTTTTTTCGTATACTCGTATATTGAGTAAATACTACGTAAAACTTAATTCCATATTTCTATGGAATTATATGAAATAAACTCGATGAAATTTTAATGAAGTATAATACATTTTACGAAAAAAATTACAACAAAGCGTAAAAATCATGCACCATTGATTTTATACATTTTTTTATTTGTAAAATGTATAAATTTATATTTGTCCGCCTCCGTGGTGTAATGCTTAGAGTGTTTAGCTACCGTACTGGAGGTTTTGGGTTCGATTCCCAGGGGGGTGGGGGGTTGAAAATAAATATTATTATATACTGAACTGGTCTTTGAAGCGCGGGAGTGATCACCTTGTTTTCATGTAAGTAACTATCAAGATAACAGTGACTCAATACGATGCAGTGCCCTATGCACCATTGGGTGCGGATAAGGATTAGAATTAACACAACATACTTAGAAAAGTAAACTCGGTCTATTACCAACTACATTCGCCTCATAATTTTGTTTTACTGTTCTTTTTTCACTTGTTCGATTCAAATGGCCGAACCGTCTCGACATACCGTAACACCTAAACAGAGGATGATCGAAGTAATAGGTAGTAAATGGTACCTTTGAGATGCGCAGAGTCGATGGCGAACATGTTGAGGGCCGTGAGCTGCAGCAGGCGGCCGCAGTTGATGGGCAGCGGCGAGTGGCGGAGCAGCGCGCGGAACTGGCGCAGCATCACCCCCGCGCTGGACGAGAACGTCTCCATGCTGCAACAGAGAGCGACTATTAGCGGACGGAGTACTAGACATTATGGTCTTCTAGTAACTTGGTGGTGATTTTTGAAATTTGTATTTATTTACTCGATTTATGTTTTGTACTGACATTTCTTAGTGGAACTGCATTTTATAGAATAAAATAATAACGATATAGTTTTATCCACATATATATATATATATATATATATATATATATATATATATATATATATATATATATATATATATATATATATATATATATATATATATATATATATATATATATATATATATATATATATATTATTTGACCGGGTTTCGCCGTTACCGACATCGTCAGACTGGTGAGACCAGTCTCGATAAAGACGAAACCAGAATAAATAAAAAATGAAAATAATGAATAAAATTAAACTAAAATAAAATAAAAACGGAAAAAATATATAGTTGTTGTTTTATTATATAATATGCAGTTCCACCAAGAAATGTCTACAAAACTTAAATTCCGTATTTGTTTACAAAAAAAAATTCGTCTCTGTTGAGATATTCATAAAAACTTTATTGTTTCATTCATATTTTTGTTTAAACTATAACCACCCTGTTATGTTTACACCTTGTACAGAATATACGACGCTATAAGGTACATAGCGAGAAAATAAATCAAAAGCTCAAGTTTCCTAGATATGTGTATGACAAAGGGGATCGTGCGCTATCGGCATCACCCGAATGGTAACATCAGTCAAATAGAATTGCCGATATAAATCCCCAAGTGTGCGTAGCTCCGGACGGTAATAAAACGGCTAAATATACCGGGATAGAGCTAAAAGTAAATACGCCACACTCCCACTGACGCCAATCCAAGAGACATGACAGGCTATGTGCGTTTGGACAGACATTTGCATGAGAGACTGCAGCAGGAAACGCAGAGACGACAGCCAATAACACTCGATACTCGAGCAATTCACTCAAGAAAGGTGGGCGAAGGGATAAATGTGGAAAACGAGGTAGGTTTAGAGATATCTACGGCGGAGCCTCGCTATCCGTCATAAACAATGGGCTATTTTTAAGGTACCAGGTGATAAATATGAAATAAAGGAACTAAAGAGATACATACTTTAGTTATGAAGTCTAAATATGTCTTTAGATATATTTATGTTGAAGTTTTGGTTTATATTTTACTTATTTATTGTAACTGCAGACAGTTGGTAGAATTCCATATTGAATTGTTGGGTAATATATCCAAAATAAAACAAGGTTTTTGTTGAATTGAATTCTACATTTATTTATGTATATATTTATACGTGACGCGTTTCGTCTTCTTAGGACATTATCAAACACTGACCGAAGTGTTTGATAATGTCCTAAGAAGACGAAACGTGTCACGTATTAAGATATACAAAAATAAATGTAGAATTCAATCCAACAAAAACCTTGTTTTATTTTGGATATATTACCCAAAACATTTTATATTTTACTACTTCTTTGCCATTTGTCATGCTTTAAACAAAATTCTTCAAAATCATTTATGCATGCCTTTTAAATTACTCAGTCCTGGTATTTATTTGACAGAATAATGCCTTTCCACTGTATTTTTTCATTTATTTTTTGTTACTTGTTATATTTGAAGGTACCTCATAAAACACTATCACAAAATGAATAATTCAAATTACTCACTGGGAATATTATTTAAGTACAGTAAAGTTCCATTCCCGTGTGGGTCAAAATAAATGTGTTTTATTTTACTCTCATATATATTTCATATCACCCTAGACTGGCACGAAAAGTGCAAGCCTGATAACGTTGTCTTCATGTAATAAACAATCAAGATAACACTGCGTCGATATGATGCAGTACGCTATGTACCATTGGGTGCAGATAAGGTTTAAACGAAGATATTAAGGTGGGTAATACATTTTTAAAACATCTTTAAACGATTAACGACATTGTAATTAACCATGTTAATGCTTCAATATTCTCACCAAAATTTGGATAAACAAACAAATATCAAGTTGATTTTGTTTAAAACTAAAATTTACCATAAACGAATATAGAGGGGAACGAATGACGAAATTTCAGTGATTCGACAATATTATTATTCCGAACGCGAAATTTCCTAATTTAGCGTTTTCGCTAAGTTGATTGCATAATACCATCGCGCAGCTTGAATCGATCATGAAAAATGCATCGAAATTCCACATAAATACAATGTTTTCAACCCGCGGTCTTCCTTAAGGCCTGATGAGTCAAAATTATCCCCGTTCTGCGCCGCGCCGAGCCGAGCGAGAGTTGAGTGCACTCCCGGGCCGAAGCACGTAGACGAGCCGTTGTCAAAACACCCAGGATACTGTGAAATAATTCGACCCTTGAAAAACTAAGTGTTCGCGTAATTGTACGAAGCTCCTGCCGTCATTATCGAGATTGCCGCGGAGCGCATCTTCCGAGTGGAGCATTTCGGTGGCGTAAATAATACGCAGGGCGTAATTGTAGACCCCGTACGGAGGCGTAATTAATCTACCGGCGAACGCGAGACCGAAATAACAATGCGCAAAAATAATTACATCGCGTAACGTCGGCTCAACAGTGTAAAGTCCGCGAAAGCTGCGCGAGAAACTATCTTCGTTCTGTGGATTAACGATCAAACGTGTCTTTCATTGAGGCTCTATAAACGTAATTTTAAACTAACGAAAAACTAAAACAAAAGTATTTTAGTATCTTGGTAGAAAACAAGAATGCAATTTTTTATTATACACATATTTCTTATTTTAAATGTACAACGACATTTCTGTGTTTTTCCATGCTGAAGGTACATTTCCTAAAGCATCAAATCCGGTCAACATTAAAATGAAATTATAGCAATATAGATATTTAAAAAAAAAAAAACTAACTAACCATCACGCCGCTTCCCCGGAGGGGTAGGCAGAGAGAATAGAGCGCCACACCACTCTGTCCTTGCAAACATTCTTCGCCTCTTCCACGTAAAAAAGAGGAAAGAACGGTAAAACAAATTTATGAGGCGAATGTTAGTGGGAAAAGAAGCAGAGGAAGACCGAGAAAAACATGGCACGATCAGGTATGCCAAATACTTGAAAGTGGTCTGGTTAGGAGTCGTAACAATCGGCGGGTACGTATGAGGAGATGCATGATATTTTAAGAGCCAATCAAAAAATTTAAAAGTTATAAAACGTAACATTGGAAATTCAGTCATTGAAATATTGATTGGTTACTTATATATCAGGGGTTATGCAATCAAGGCTGACGTGGCCGAATGACACGATCTATTTTGTTTCTACCCACGTCCATTAACTATTTATTTATAACTCTAGAATACCACGCTCTTAAATGGCTTTTCTGGATAGTGGAAAAAGGTTATGCAGCTTTATTGCATAATACTTTCAAATTTCTTTGACCGTACGATGTATACATATTGTTTGATTTGTTTTGTTTTTTTGATTGATACATCTTTGATATGTGATCTTATGTATGTTTTCATGCAGTGCGTTATTGGTGATTTGGAGTGTCGGTACGTTTTGTTTAATGCATATGTTAGGATTATTTTAGCGTATAGTTGTTCGATTTTCATGAGTAGTAAATTAAAATAAAAACTTGTTTTAGCGATTAAAATAACATAGAGGGTTGAATGACCATATTTTTGCAGAACAATAAAACAAAGAAATATATGAACAATTCCGGTCTCAGCATTTCCATTCCAAGAAATACATAAAGAGAGGCTATTAATCGTAATTGTAGTCCGTTTACTGAAAATTGAATACATTTTAACAGAACGTAAGTACTGCAAGAGAAACATCATTATACCGATTTCAAAGTAACTGGGTATACCATGGGTGTAGTTAGTATACCGAGGGTACTCGGACCGCAGAGTGAACCAGATCAAAATAATATTTAATATATTTTTTTAATGCTCACATAAAGCTAATTTTAAGTAATACATTATTATACTCGTAGATGCAAATATTAGTCATGGCCGTACGAGTGAAAAAAATCACTTCTCACCCCAGTTGACTTTGACGGACAGCTTGCTTCTTAACATCTGCTGGCACTTAGAATTTGCAATGTTTTTTTATTGCAATATTGTTCTATACATTTTTTATTATTATTTCACAAGCATTTTGAAATAAAATCTGAAAGTTTTATTTTCTATTTTATTTATTTTTTTAGTTAATTAGACAAACGCGTGGCCGGGTGCAGCTAGTAATAATTTTTTTTTTTTTCAAGAAAAATATATTGTTATAAAAATATTAGACGGTTGTTATAAAATATTAGACGAAGTGATATCCGTCTATTTTATTCAAAAGATTCGTAATCATAAGTACTCGTACGTAGGTGCAAAATATACAGAGGTAACCGAGTAAAGTTAATAAATACGAGTGGATGCGTCGATTACAATATGATATCGTTAATAAAGCGATAAAGTGTATTGCGATGGTATCCAGTGGGACGGGTTAGTCTTGATTAGGAAAGGAAACCGATAAGGTCGCTCGTGGAAATTAACACCGCCACACCTCGCCCGAGAAATAATACAAACAACATCCGAGGCAGTCGCCAATTGTGTCGCCTAATTTCAAAATCCGCCAGATCCATGTAAGTCGATTTTACAAAAAATGCTAAATTCTCCGGGTAACATTATGTTTCAACAATTTGTCTATCTTTAGATAAAATATTATGAAATAGAGAATTTTCCCATTTTTTAAAAAAAATTTCCAGTATTAAAAAAAAAACACGAGACACAAACCGATAATGATGTCATCTTAATTTTTGACGTATCCTCGCTCTTTGATTGGTCGATATGGGTCAGAAGGCAAGTTTCATGAATATAGCGGAATTTGAAGTACAACGCTGTTTTTAAGTATTTTTCGCAGGGTTTTGAAGTACATAAATATTTTAAACAATAAATCCCACAATTGGCATTCCGATAGAGTATTTATTTTAAAATCTTATAAAATAGGATCTGGCGGATTTTGAAAGTAGGCAACACAATTCACCGATGGGGAATAATTTGCGATCACCAACGGAGAGAAGGCGCCTGAGGCGAATACTGGGTGTAAAGTGGTATGACTTAGTCTGGCATGAGGACGTGAGGAGAAGAACCCAACAGCCCCTCCTCATACTGGAAGTCCTGAAGATAAGAAGATGGACATGTCCTTAGAATGAGAGCATTATAACCCTTCATGTCTCTTCTTCAACCCCGAGGATTCATGACGACCATTCACCGACTATACCCAGCGGAACTTCGGGATGCCGGCTGACCTGGGAGGAAGCCGAGGAGATGTCGCGTGACAGAGTGACTTGGGACGTCTCGTGTCGGCCATAAGCTCCACCTAGGGAGCGAACATGGAAAGCTGCTGAAGTGGTCCCAGGGCACACAGCCGTGTCTGCAGTTCGCAGTCCCCGCAGAAATAACGAACAAAAATGATAATAAATGCACAAGATTGCGTAGAATTTTCATTCATGCATTACATGAAATTATAGTAACTTTAAATATAAAGAGTAAATCCACTCATAAGTAGGTATAGGCTATAAAACTTATAAAGTTTGAACCTAAGTAGGGGCATGATGAGCGGTGTTGCATAAGCCGTAGCTAGGTTTCAGAGTCACTTGGAAGTTAGATAATTTAAAAAAAATCGCATTTTATTCGCCAGAGTTATTAGTGGTGTGTCTGTGCATCTAATAATTTCTTTTTCTTAAACATCTATGTTTTTTTGTTTATTTATTTATTTATTTATTTATTGAACGGCTGAAGCCTTTAAAGTAATACATATAATACATATATACAGTATCTAATACAAAAAAAATTAAAAATACACTAATGAATACACTAATAGAGAAACAAAAAATCTTGTAACAAATAGTCTTATAACATAAAATCATAATTAAAAAATAAAATAACAAGTAGTAAGCACTAGTAAATAAACGTCTCCTACAAACACTATCGGCGAGCAGTAAGAGAGAGTGAAACACAACGTTTAAATTTATCCATTATAACATGGAGAAGAAATGCTGAGAAAGTACAGATTTCAAGGAGGATAACAATATATTGAATAAATCTATACTTTCAAAAGCATTGGCTAACATGTGAAGCCGCGGAATCGGAGAGAACATGGCATAGTTTGCATTATGTACAAATACTGCGAATACAGATTTTTGCCTAGTACCTCTTTGGCGCACGCTAAGCTTTATTTGGTTTAGGAGATCAGGGCTGTCCAAAAAATTGTTAATAATTTTATATAACAGAACCAGATCAGTGATTTCCCTTCTATCACTTAGATTTATCAATTTAAGCCGCTTCATTATGCAATTATAATCTAACTCAACAATGGGTATATTTAGTTTAAAATTAATATATCTAAGGAACTTGTGTTGCACTCTCTCTATGCTGTCAGCGTGTATAGCATAATGAGGAGACCAGACTGTGGAGCAGTATTCCAACTGACTTCTGATTAGGGCAACATACAAGGACTTCAAAGCATCAATAGATTTAAAATCCCTTGTTGCCCTAATCACAAAACCGAGAGTTTTAGATGCTTTGTTTACCATTTCACTGATATGCGCTGCAAATGACAATTTATCATCAAAGATGACTCCCAAATCTTTTATCCTCTGGACACTTGATAAGGCAGTCCCGTTGATACTATATTGAAAGATGAATGGTTTTTTTATTCTAAAGAATCGCATGATATGGCACTTTTCAAGATTTAGATAAAGTGCATTCCTAGAGCACCACAATTGAAGTTTATCAAGATTTTTTTGAAGAATAAAGTTATCATCAGGAGTTTTGATAAGTCTGTAAATCTTGAGATCATCAGCGAATAAAAGTGTTTGGACATCGTGAAATATACTAGAAATATCATTTACAAATAAAAGAAATAAAATAGGGCCAAGGTGAGATCCTTGTGGGACACCACTTTTAGCAACAAAAGGTGAAGATTCAATGCCTTTAATCTTCACGCACAAGACTCTGTCACATAAATAGCTGTCGATCCAGTTTATAAAACTACCTGTTATTCCCATCGCTTTTAGCTTCTCGAGAAGGATATGATGAGAGACTCGGTCGAAGGCTTTGTTAAAATCAGTGTAGATAGAGTCAATTTGATGCCCTCCAGCTATACCTTCAATTATATAGTTTTGGTATATTAATAGGTTAGAAACTGTAGATCTACCCTGAGTAAATCCATGTTGTGTAGTTGATATTACTTTAGATACTTCAGGTTGAATGGCATCTAGCACAAGAGACTCGAAAAGTTTACTTGAGCTATTACATCCGCTTCCGTAATTTTATGATAAGCCTGTTTACGCGTTTGGTCCCCGGTTCAACTCCCAGGGGGGTTTTTAAAAAATGCGATTTTTTACCCTCATGTCCATTCAACATCACCCTGGACTGGTACAAGAAGCGTAGAACTGATAACCTCGACTTCATGCAATTAACGATCAAGATGACGCTGCTTCGATGCAATGAGGTGACCTATGCACCATTGGGTGCGGATAAGGGTTAGTGACCTTTGCAGATGTTTTTCGTTATAAAACTTTAGATTAGATTACATATAGTGATCCGATAACAAACTACGCTCTATCGAGGCTTTATAATTTTTGTAGGCATGTTGATTTTCATTTTGTAGGTACTTTATTTTTTTATAAAAAATACATAAATTTATATAAATCCACAATAATTTCAGGCTGTGAATTATTCTATATGCGCAATAAAAATAAACTTATTGAATATTCCCAAGAAAATTGCGCTTTAAATGATTTATTGAATTACTTTATAATGCGATGTGAACGATCCCCATAAAAACGATAACATAAAACGCGTAACTTATAATTAAATAGAGAATGTAACTTTATAACGTCATCCGAAGATATCGCAACTCAGATGCATAAATAAGATTACCCGAGACCTTAGATAGTTGACATTTTGATATTACACCATTCGTTACTATTCGTAATACTAATTAAGAGGGTGGCAATTACGGGCGCCTTATACAAATGGCGTAAACATTATGGACACATTTGAGAGGAGAAAATTTATCTCGAGTCTAAATTTATCTTACAAATCGAATCGAGTAGATGTGGGTAAGACCCGCTAATAAGATCCGAATCAGTAGATCTGTATTTCTTAAACGATCCGTTCACTGAGACCGGATCAGTTGAACGATGGATCATTCGTCAGACAAATCGCGCAATTAAGTGGGAGAATTCAATAACAAATAATATTGACGACAGCTGATAAGAACAACATAGATGGCTGTTGTGAACTCATACGTATTTTGTCAATATCTAAGAGTTGTCAATCATGGGTAGAATGGTGAATGTTGCACGCCTGCAAGCATTTAAAAGATCATTATCCCTGGAAATATCTAAACTTCCATATTCTTCATCAATGTTGAGATGTCAAAAAAATGTGAAAAAAAACGTACTTTCTTTTACAATGTTTTTGGTATTGTCGAATTATTTCATATAAGCTCCTGAAATATGTATCAATGACACTAAAATATCAGTACATCTGTCAGCCATCGTTCGTTAAAGAGAGCCGCTCAAAATTGGGATTCGGTCTCTCGAAAAATGCATGTGAACGGGTAGGTCATCGAGAACCAGTCGTTCGCGAACGATCCGTGTCTGGTCGAGAGAGTGTTCTCGGATATCGGGTCCTTTGAGGGGAGCCGGATACAATATGCAAACATATTGATAGGACGGGTCCGTGCGTGGCGAGGGGTATCCATCAAACCGAACTGTGGTGGCCGATGATTACAATATGCGTTGGAATTTGCACCAGGCCAAATAAAACCTTCAACACGGCGAAGATAATTGCGCCAATCGATGGATGCACATAAAGAAGCATTACATAAAGCATCTCCACATTTACATCGCTAAATGGTAGCGAGCAAGTCAATTTCTTACTTTTAATCCTCCATTTTGGTGTCAACCTGATGTTAAATTCTTTATCGCTCTTTAAGCGCGCTCGCAATCTAGTTAAAATTAGAAATTGTAACGAAAGCCCATACAAAAAAGAGATTCACCAACCCCCTATGTTCTCATCCCTCATCCAGTTGGAGTTTTCATTTCTTCAGTAATTCAACGTCAATCTTCATCCCATGCGCTTATTATCATCAATGTATACGCAACACTCTCCTTATCATTCATCGTTCACTTTGTGTAATACCACTTAAAAACTCTATCTATAGTTGATCTGATGAGAAAACTCTACTTCTCAATTACCGGTTTCGGAACAACCACTCCCTTATCAGATCAACTATAGATAGAGTTTTTAAGTGGTATTACACAAAGTGAAAGACGAATGATAAGGAGAGGTTATATTACCATGCTACGAAGTTAACAATGCTTTTAAAATGTACCATATATACGCAGTCCGTATCATTACAATGAACGAATTTTTTTGCCACAAGTACATACAAATTTTCAATAACTATTTTTTTACATTTTCTCTATGCTTCCATTCATTCAAGAAACGTCACATTAAACACGTGTTTTTTATTGTTGTAGTTAGTGCAAATTATTGTTACGATTTGTTTATTGTTGTTGTTATTAGTGCAAATAATTGTTACACGCGCGTTACCTACGCTAAAAATTACGAAAAGGTGACAGCTAAGAACGATTTACATTGGCAGCGTACAACTTACACAAGATAATGATTACACGGATATGCAACCCCGAGTGTCCTAACCATTACAGCTATTCTCTTTCTTTTCTCCTAAAACCTACTTTTCACCCTCTTCATTCTTCGATGCGGTGCCCTGTGCACCACTTGGAACTACTCTCATAGAATAGGCCTTGATACGTTTCAGTTAATTATTTAAATTATCGATATGAAATCAATCGAGACGCATATAACATTTTTAATGGTTAGTTTTTATAGGGCTGATGAACGCGATAATGCGAAATCGCACGTCAGTCCGACCTCGGGATCTTTTTATATCCTCATAAATCCTGACTTTCAAAAAGAGCAATTGAAACAAAAGGACGAGGAAAATGAGTCGGTAAATTCCCCTGTCCGTAACACGCGAGTGCAACGGCCCCAATAAATGCATTCAAACTAATTATAATGAAGCGATTCGACTACTCGATATTGGCGCTGTTATATACAACACATCGCGTCAAGGGAGTCGAAAAACAAACCTGAAAGCCACGAAATCAAAAATATTTCCAACAAATACGAGAATATTTAAGGCCCAGTATTCAATGAGTCGAAACGTTTTTTTTTTTTAAATCCAAGTACACCTTACGTAATCGTTTATTGTTGTTGTTAAAATACCGTTTTTGCATTGAAAAAATAAGTTTTTCTTCGAAATAATTACATATATGGTTTTCAAAAGAAAAAAGTTATTGAAAGGTAAAGAGTTAAAAAATATATAGGTATATAATGTATACATATTTTTTTTTTTAAATATCCAATATAACATTATTAAAAAAAAAACTGACGTGAGCAGGCATGTGACCTCTCCGGTGGTCTCCGGTGGAATGAATTCTGTGTTTACGAATATCCCCTTAATAAAGGAAACGATTCCAATAATACGATATATCTCAGATCAAAATAACTGGAAACTTCGGATGTCTCGTCCGCTGCTCCTGGAAATGCACTTAACTTTTTCGATATTACTCTGGGATATGTTGCAATCCAACTAATGTAAACTAACATAAATAAAAAATAATAATAATAAATTGACGTGTCGTCAATTTTTTTTTTTATTTTTTATTGGCTCGCTTTAACCCTTACAACTCCTATGTCGAGCATGGATCCATATCGTATTTATTACGCCAACTCGTATGTCGAATTTGGCTTAACATTATATGGCGAAATTTCTAGAATTTTAATAATAAAAATAATACTTTTTTTTTTTTTTTAAATGTTAATAAAATTAGTACCTATATAACCACTCACCGAGTGGTTATATACTAATTTTATTAATCACTCGGCGAGTGGTTATATACTAATTTTATTAACATTTTTGTAAAAAATAAATAAAAAGTAAAAATGACTAACCACAAAGTAAATGCTTTAAATATTAATAATATTGAGAATATAAAAATAATACATAACAATAATAATAATAAATTTGGATAACTTATATAGCGCCATTTTCGTAAAAAAATACCTTAAGGGCGCTTCACTACAATATTCCAATATGTGTAACATAAATATATGAATCCTTTTCTATCTCTTTTGCAGATCGATTTACGTATTTTACGGACTATAAAACGCACCTTAATTTAGAAAAAAAAATAATAATAATATTTTCACCAAAATATTGCTACCACGGAATTTTGGGACTGTCGTGGAATTTTTGAAATTTTGATTCCCATCACTACAATGTTGCCAGATAATGATAGATTTCCCGCAGCATCGAATGTCATTTTTAAGACTGACACAAATTTTAAATTGAACACTGGACATTTTTATTTATTCATTTTGAGTCTTCTTCTAACCCTAATCCGCATCCGATGGTGCATAGGATACTACATCGTATTGACGCAGTGTTATCACGATCGTTACGTATATGAAGGCAAGTGATCACTCCTGCGCCTGCGCTTCGGGAACCAGCCCAGGGTAATATGTATTAAATAAATATTAGAGTGTTATATCACTAATATTTATTTTCACCCCCCCCCCCCCCTGGGAATCGAACCCGGGACCGTCAGCACGGTGGCTTAACACGCTAAACCATTACATCACGGAGGGAGACGAGTATTAGAAGCGATTAAACTGAATTTTGAAGGCATTTTTTTGGAATAAAAAAGTGCGTCTCATGGTCCGAAAAATATTTTAATTTAAATCAAGTATTTGGTGCCGGGTAAAAAAATAGTAATCAAGGAGTCAAAGGGTTAATAGTCCAATACGCGTCGTTCATCTGCGGAGGTGTGCGGAGCAGATGACGGCAGCCTATCCGGGATCGCGCCGATATCGGCGATTATTACTAGATCCTCGCAGTGAGGACATAAAAACACGTGTCAGGACATAATACGGCCGGCAGCAGATTGCATCGCGCGGGCCGCGGGCCGCGGTGGGCGGACCGCGGGTCCGGCCACTTTACGGGTCCGGCGAGGCTGCGGCGTAAATTCAGGCTCCTATCGAGGCGATCGGAAGGGCTGAAGGGCTACTCGCGAGTAAAGGATGATACTGATCGAATGGGCACGCGATGGAAAATGGCTAACACTTCTGGATTGCAATAATAATCAATCAGGTAAGCGGTGTTGTTCAATTTGTAGATTTCATAAAAAGTAATATTAAACAACAACAAAAAAACTAAGCTGAGATATACGCAGGGTTTCTTTAAAATAAAACAGGTCCCGGAAATCACTGCATGTCAAGCTTTTTACCAAAAAAACTATTAAAATAATATATAAATATTCATTACAACATTACCATATTTTATCATTTTAAAGAAATTATATAAATAAATAAATACGGTTATATGAATCGAATAATGAAACGATTTTTTAAAAATTCTAAATGCGTTAAACGTCAGAACCGATCAAAACACTGTCCCAAAATGAGCTGAAGTTGGAAAAAGAAGCAGAGGAAGACCGAGGACAACTTGGAACGATCAGGTATATCAAATACTTGAAAGCGGCCGGATCAGGAGTCGAAATAATCGGCGACTGTGTATGAGGAGATGCATGAATGTGGAAGAGGCGAAGAATGTTTGCAAAGACACAGTGTTGTGGTGTGCTATTCTCTGTGCCTACCCCTGCGGTTAAGCGTGATGGTTAGTTAGTTATATTGATCGTTAAATACATGAAGGAAACATGATCAGCCCTGCGCTACGAGCCCCAATCTAGGGTAAAATATTAAATAAATATTAGAGTGACAAAATCACTTATCTGACCCCCTGGGAATCGAACCGGGGACCTCCAGAACGCAAATGCGCTAATCCATATACTACGGAGGCGAACAAATTCAAATTTTTTTTTGTGAATTTCAAAATTAAAAAATTTTAGAATTGGCGTTTGCTAGAGACGGATTTGCTAAATTTTACAAGCTGCCTAAAGAAATTGTTGAATAAACATCGTATAGCTCCGGGAGCTGTGAAAAACTGAAATGGAATTACCAAATTCAGCACTGAACACGTAAAAGAAATATGATATGGTCATTCATCAGATTTGAAAAGGTGGATGGATCGGATTCTGTTCTAGCTATTATTATTATGTACCTAGCGTTAACTGACTACACATCTTATTACCATATTATAAAATGAAAAAGTAACACCATCCAAAACACATTTAATATATTTTTGGTTACTGTATGCTTGAATATACTGTATACTTGAACAAACGGTACGCTTGAATATACTGCATACTTTATACAGTTTTAAATATTGAAATTAGGTGTGTGTACTATTGTCAATTTATTATTAGATTAAAACCAATATTTTTAGCTTTTCCACTTTTTTATTTGACCAGCGACCGGGTTTCGTCGTTACCGACATCATCAGACTGGTCGGTAACGACGAAACCCGGTCGCTGGTCAAATAAAAAAGTGGAAAAGCTAAAAATATTGGTTTTAATCTAATAATAAATTAAAAATGCAATTCCATCACGAAGTGTCAGTGGATAATATAAATGTACTATTGTCTATTAAATGAAAGGCCACTCACCCAATTTTTGTGATCAGCTTGCCATGAACATGAAGGTAACTGGTGATGAATCTCTTGTTCAGCTGTCAATAAAAAATAAAATACATACAGAAGAGTGTACAGTCAAATTAATTACTACTAAAAACATATCATGCACGAAATATATTTACAGGGTGGAAAACAGCTCTACCCGGTGTGAACCGATTATTTTTGAGAAACTGTTTACCCCTTGACAATGGAGCAGTTTCTGAAAAACGTTTGGTCAAAATTTACCAGGTCACTATATCAGATAAACAAGGTTAAATTCTTGACCGTTTTCATGAAGTCCAGTACATAAGTTATTTATCAACTTATTTACTATAACCTTTATCCGCACCCAATGGTGCATAGGGCACTGCATCGAATTGACACAGTGTTATCTTGATTATTACTTATATGAAGGCAAGGTGATCACTCTTGCGCTTCAGGAACACCAGTCCAGGGTAATATTAAATGAATATTACAGTGTAAATTCACTAATATTTATTTTCACCCCCCCTGGGAATCGAACCCGGGACCTCCAGCACGGTAGCTAAACAAGCTGAACACTACACCACGGAGGCGGACAAAATTTATCTTATCAACTAGGCGCTGTTTGTTGTACGTGGGCTGTTCAATTAATACGTAGACTGACATCTAGGAGCGTGAGCATTGTTGTTTCATCGTCTTTAGCCCATTCAGGTTTCGGGACTAGTAGAAAACGAGATTCTCCCTGTACATATTTCCAATCACGCATGTGAAAATATCACTGGTCCTATGAGATTACCATATTTGAGGATGTGGGGTTCCCAAATAACATTTCCATCGCACTGTGGCGAAACCATTGTGAGCTTAGTACTTGTCTTTACCTCCACGCTGGTCATGGCGGCCAGCTCCTCCTCGTCGCTGTTGAGCTCGGGCTTCTCGGGCTGCAGGAGCGTGGTGGTGCGGCCGGCGCGCGTCCAGAGCTCGCGGCGCAACCCGCCCCTCCAGCCCCCGGCGCCAGCGCTGGCGGGGGCCGCGGCCAGCGCCATGCTCGCCGCCTTCTGCCGCTCCAGCTGCCGCTTGCGCTCCCCCGACTCGTACTGCGCAAAACAACCACCAATTTGGTATACATACTCATTTATTCATTCCATCACGAGAATCGAACCTTTTAGCTGAAGAGTTAAATTGTTATCTAAGTGAAGTATTCAATTTTTTTTTAATTCTAATTGGTAATATAGATAATTACCTTAAAACTTTGGGAAACAATGATACAAGTATGTTTATTATGGATGTGAATACATGTCATATATATTTTTTTTATATGATTTTTTATTTATTATTTTAGTTCGTACATACTCTTTTGTTCACAATCTCTAAAGGTATTTATTGATTTGGCGGTTAATTTTTAGAACTCTATATTTATATTTTAAATATTAAACTCAAATGCTGGTTTGATTCTACTAAGTTATATAAATATATATTTATTTAAAACATAAAGATAAAAAAAATTAATTTGTGACAATCGTTTGCTTTGTTAGAGCATTATCAAACTACTGTCATTTAGTAGTTTGATAATGCACATACTAACAAGGCGAAATAATTATCACAAATTTGCATTTTATTTTTTATACATTTTTAAATAAAATATACAACTTAGTAGGCTGAAAATAGTGTTCGATTTTAATATTTGAAATATCCCTAAAGGTGTTAATTGAAAAGCCATTTAATAAAAAATGCCATTTTAATTAGAAGTAAAAATATGTGAATTCTTCGAGCAATTTCCAAATCGACAAATATTACAATTTGATCTATTCAGGGTGACCGTCTGTGATCGATCGACATATTTCAATTAGCGCAGTGTTATAAATCCGTATAGGACATGTCCCGTTCAAAATTATGTGAATGTTTTAAAATTAAAATGTGTTATGAATCAGATGTAAAAATGAAGAGAGAAAAAAAATTCTATGATGCTGATTGTTGGATAGAAATCTATAACTATAATGTAATAAAAATGTATGTACTTAAAACATAAGAGAAGAATAATATAGTCAACAAATGAAAAATCTAAATACATAAATACAAAGCATCCCCAAAAATTAAGGGACGCAATATTAAAAGCGGCGCATTTTATCACTTTTAATTAAAAAACGTAAAGGCTAAATAAAAACCAAAAATTCTTTAAGAAGTGGCAATGTTTAATTTCCCTAAATGTTTACTTTTTCTACATACCTACAGTGGAAAATTTATTGAGATATCTATTGTGAGAAGCGCAGCTAAATTTTTATTTTTTCAAAGACAGAAGCATTATTGACCAAAACTAAGGGTTAATAAATCATTATGTATGTTGCCATTAACGAAATATCTGCAATAAATATACTTTTCATCGAAAAATCCGTAGAAACAAATTATTTTTAATTAGTTATGCAGGTAATTTTAAACAAGAAAAACATGGAACCATCATTTATTTTTATTTACTTAATATTATTTGATTATGTAAATAGCATAATAATCCATACATACGTCGGTACATAAATTAAAAATATTGTTTCTGGATTACTATCGATAATTTAATTACATTCAATAGGTTCTGTTTTGTAGACAGGCTCTACATCTTTTTTTTTTAAAGTAAAAAATAAGGTAAAAATTAATATATTTAAAAAAAATTATATTCTGCAATTCTACTTCCCAAATGAAAATATCACAATAAAACATAATTTTAACAAATTCATTACATTATGCAAAAAATGTTTTATTTTTCAAACATACCATTTTGCTTAACCATAGGATATATCGCTCACTCCTTTCAAGAACGTCATAAATCAAAAAACGTAAATTTTCAGTTGTGCGTATTTTCAGAATGTCCAGAAAATGAACTATATCCCAGCAAAAGCGGCATATTTTAAACTTAATATTTACCCGCTAAAGGGCAGAAAGTGTTGTTTTTCCATTTTGAAGAAAATGTATTGTTTAATTATTTTTTAAATATACTAAATATTATTCAAATGGAGAAAAAACCTTTAGGTTTTACCTAAAAAGATCTGTTGCACACTAAAAAGTTCAATAAGTGGCTTGATATTTATTTTTAAAACATTGTATTATATTTTTAAACTTTAAAAACATTCTCCTGAAAAATCAAGTTTTTTTATTTATGACGTTCTTGAAAGGAGTGAGCGATATACGTATTCTGGGAAAACCTAAATCGAGTCATATTGTCAGATACTTCATTTGACAGTGTAAACGACATTATACAATTAATGACGATAATGAATTATTTAGTATGAAATACGTAATATTATATTGCAAAAAATATTTATCATTTCCGCTAAGCTTAAATCCATCAACTTCAGCGGGATATGTTTCGAGTTAATATCATTTTAAATCCTGCGTAATGAAGTTGATTAAAAGATTTACACTTGGCGAAGATGATATTATAATTCTTGTCCATTTGGGTACAAAATCAGGTGATTCTGATTAATCTTCAATTAAAAAATGAACTCCCAGGATAAGATGATGGGAAGAAGTATCGGATTAAAAGTTAAGCGCCCATGATATGTCTGTGTGAAGTCTCGGTTTACTACTTGGCATTACTTCCACTAGTAATACTTACACTTCCATTATTCTGGAACTGCAGCATGGGCGCAAAAAAATATCCTTATCAAATGTTTTCTAATTCATTCCAAACTTTACTCAACTTGTTCCGAAAAAACATTATGATAAAATATTCATAATTTAGACAAAATTGCTTATGATAATAATGACACATCAAAACAGAGTGCGCAGGGAGTTACCCCAATGCTTCATTATTCTATTACTACATAGCATAAATTGGAATAATTTTAAACAAACAAAAAAACTAAACTCTTTGGTTAAGGATAACCATTTTTAATAGAATTATCGTTGATTCCTTTGACAATGACGAAACAAAAATAATTCGAAATTTTTAATTTTTAAGGTCACAATTGAAAATTGTTTCCATAATTTGAAATTTTATGTATTTCGTCGTTGGAAAAGTTATTTTGCAAATGAATCCTAATAAGTCGTCTGAACTTCGGGATGCGGACCTGACTTTGGGGTATGTAGAAGAGCTTGGAAGTAGTTTGTGGACTCACGCTCCACATAAGGAGCATAGATATAGAGTACGTAATAATTTGGAAATATCAGTTGGCAACCCTTGTCATACGATTTATGTCTCATCACAAGATTATTTTTTTTATTATTGAAAAGTCTATCAGCTAATTTGTCTGGAATGCACAATTTTTTTTTCATTTATAATCTATCCTTTTCGGAAGACATAACCAGTGAAGTTGGTAAGTATTGGGAGATATGTGACTAAATTTAGAAATTCCCAAAATTAGTCTCGCTACCGCGTTCAATAGCGATGACCATTGTAGTCCAAATTGGCTGTAGGTGACTGTTTTTACATGGTTTGGAAACAACACGGATGTATTTACTACTCGGTACAACAAGAAGCAACGCTCACTGAAGGACATTATATATATGTACATACATATATGAATAATTTGCAACAATAAATAACATTTTTTATTTAAATTATGGTAAATACCATTATTTCTAAAAATCTATTGTGATATGTGTTTTGATGCATTCCGTGAAACTGAAACACGTGTAATATTAGATTTGAAGAAACAGGGAGTAACCGAGTGAAATTTAAATAAAAAAATTAATATATAGATATTACCACAAAGTGACTGCCGAGTCAAGTAATGAAATTTTTTAAAAACATTTTTGGATAGTACGCCAGTTAAATATTATAATATGGAGTAAGTAGGGTAGGTGAGAAAAGTGCAAATACCTTTTTTCTGTTTTCGTCTAGAAGCGCGATAAGACTTTCTCTGGCAGAATACACCGGAGTTGACGACATAAGACTGCGCATGTAAAAGTATACAGCATCTAATTTACGTCTCTGGAAAGAAAAAAAAATGTTTATAACGAGGCATATCATCATGATTTGTTTTCTTAAATCAAGCTTATATGTACAAAGCGAAACATTACACTAAGGTGTACAGGTGGGCTATAATGAGTTGAAAGAACTTACAGCATAAACAGCTAAGATGGCCAACTGGTTGTAGGGCCTTCCGTTCTTGGGGTTGATCTGATGGGCTTTTGTATACCAATTCTTGCTCTTGGCATAGTTTGTGGTTTCGTTCACTTGTTCCTTATACCTCGCCAGATCTCCCAGGAATAGATATATCTTCTGCGCCGAGATCAGAGCCATGCTCACAAAACTTGACCCTTTGGGCGCCGTCTGGTAATTTATATTTAAATATTCTTCTAATCTGAATTTGTAAGTCTGTTGGAGGACCTCCAGTAGGCTTTCGAAGTAGCTGTTTCCGTCCTTTATGGTGGCGTTGATCAGTTCAGTGTGATGGCTCTTGTTCGCCTCGTCTTGGGCTATGCTCTTCCTCAATATTTCTATGATGCTGTAATATAGCATTTTCCAAAAATTGTGCTCTACGTTTTCAGCCTGACAAAATTTGATGTCGGTGGCGAGCAGAGTTTTCAGGGAGTGTTGGAGGAACGGCCTAAAAGTAAAAAATAATGCAAAATAATTAATTCACCGACACCTAAGAGCGATGTTTTCTCTGATTTTTCCCGTGTCTAGGCAGATCATAAAGAAGTCATCTAAATATACTGTTTAAAAAATAATTGCCTATTTAAAATTGAATAAAGTGAACCTAAACCATTTAAAGAACTCGATTGCAAAGCTGAGATTATTTTTCATACAACTATAGTGTTTAACAGCAACCAAAATCCTTATTGGATTATGAATGAAATAATTTTTAAAAATAGCCATATTCATTTATCAAAGATTATTTTAATCTAAAAAAAGATTTTATAAACATAAATATATTCAAGGAAGAAGTTATTTTCAATATTTGATTTGTAACATTTTTAGAAATTTTTCATCACTAGTCTGTTCCATTTGATATGCATTACAAAGATTTGGCACTAATAATTTATATTTGTACTGACAAATCTTACTCATTACTTCTAACCCTCATCTGCACCCAGCGGTGCATAGAGCATGGCATGATCAATGCAGTTATATCTTGATTACTAAATATGTGAAAATAAGGTGATGCGACATTCTTTTTTTTGTTGCTAGAGTGCGAGAGACACCAAAAAACATTGTACAGATCAGAATTGGGTTTGCGGTTACTTGTGATTAGTATACTGAGGGTTGGGTGGCAAATTGTCCGGGTATAATTAGGGCCGGGGTTGATGAAAAAACTCCCTGACAATAATGAATAAACAAACATTCACCGCACTCACAAATGCTCGTACTAAATATCACTTCCGAACCTTTTCCCTTTCATCATCATGAGGTTCACAATATTATTTTTTGACATCTCAACACAGATATGGAAGTTTGGGTATTTACGGGGCTTACGACCAATTCTACCCATGATTGACAACCACACTACTCAAATTCTTGTGAAACATTGTGCTTGAATCACTAGAATTTCACTAGAGAAATGGCGTATTTTCATATTCTTCGTCATCTATGTTGAGATGTCAAAAAATAATATGAATTACTCTTATAATTGGAGAAATTCCTGATTTGTGATAAAGTATTTGGACACACTAAAAATTTTGTAGGTTCTCAAGCGTCATAGTTAGCATACCTTATGTGGAGGATCCTCTCCCAGTCCCTCACGACGGTCATGTTCTTGAAGATGCACTGCAGCTGCGTGTCCACCCTCTCCACGTCCCTGATGAGGTCCTGGTTGTGGCAGGCCCGGAAGCTGTCCGAGCTGGTGTCGTAGTACTGCGGCCGGCCCCCGGCACTCGGCTCGGAAGCCGGCGGGGGCGCGTGGACGGGGGGCGCTGAGGGCTGCGATATCACGATGGGCTTGGACGGGTTGCGCGGGTCAAACAGGGTGCGCTGGACCATGTGCGATTGGGGACTCGTGTTGTTGTGTGCATGTTGCGAGTTTCTAAAATTGTTTTATTGCATTATTTACTAAAATAAATGGTTAGACTTTTACATCGGAGGATGTTAATTCCAAAACAAAAAAATAATGGTAATATACGGTTTGACAGTGATTCCTTTCAAGATTATTATGGTAATTGTTCTTATTGCATAAATAATAGTTAAAAAATAATAAGTTCATCCACCTCTAAAAAATTCACACTCTAATATTTATTTATAGATTTGGCGTTTAATTTGTAGAACTCTATTTTAATTTATACATTAAATTTACCTTACCTTATACATAAACTTGTTATGGCATTTTCGTATATTCGTTTGAAAATGTCATAAGAAGGTGAAACAATGTGTCACAAATTTTTTTTTTGTGTTTTTTAACTATAAAATAAATTCAAAAGACTCAAATAATCAGTGTTTGATTTTAATATATAATATTTACTAAATATCACTCTGTACTTGTACATGAAGCGCAAGATTAATCACCTTGCCTTCATAAATTAACACGGTCAAGTTAATATTTGGTCAATCTGATGCATTACAACATTGGATCCGGATAAGGGTCCAGAAGGAAAAAGAAATAGTTACCTTACCTCCTTTCTCTGAGGTTGGTTTAACGAGGCCAATACATGGACATCATGTAGACATGCTGTCAACTTTTTACCCTTATATCTTTTAATGTTCTATACGATATTTGGTTCAAAGTTGCATCTCTCAACGTATTTCTAGTGACATGGAACTAACCCTCTTGTATTCTGATGATGTTCTACTGTCCTAGTTCTGTCCTCCTGAGGTAAAATCAGTATCCCCGGAGCGTGGAACTTTCCGGCACCACCCGGACCCGTGTCGTGGCTTCGATCTTCATTCCTCGGGCCTCTTCTAGGTTCCGGTTCTCTTCTAAAATAAGTTTGCAGGTTTTAAAATGATGCCGGTGAATGACCAAGGAATGAAATATTTAGAGCATGTTTGAGAGAAAGCGACAAAGTTCAACATCACAAATTAAGAGAAATCCTTGTAAAATGTAGTTTTTTTTTTTCTTTTTTTTTCACCCCGCTCATAAATACAAGGTAAATCCACAAATAAGGGATTCTTACACATTTACTGCACTGCTTTCAAAGACACATTGTGTGGAAAAAAAAAGGTAGAGCAATGCAGTTCAGCAGCTCCACTCCGCCACACTTTGGCTCCATATATACTGGTACAGGGTAAAATAATAGTAAGTACAAGAGAAGCCATTACATATAAATTATAAACAGTTGTTCTACATTAAGGATTTTTTTTCGGCTCTTTTGTTTATCTACAATGAAGGATCATTGCAGTTTTTAAGCTCCATAACTGTTTTTTCCAAGTAGTCTATGTATAACTTGGTGACGATCTCGCTTCTAAGCATCTCCTGTGGGTTCAAGGAATCAATGTTGCGAGCATCACACTCCAGTTGGAGAATCCATCTGTTACGCTGTTCAAATGTAGTTTGGACACAGAGGACATCAGAGTGATTGGTCACTCAATCGGCCTTAAATAAGCTACACATCAGAGTAACATTTGTATTGAAGTTTGGCAAGGATGTATGTATACTTTTACAAATTGTTTTGTGCTTATACTAAAAAAAAGTTAAAAATTCTCTCCTCCTACAGATGCTATTATTTTTTAACCTGATTTTTTATTTTAATTAAATAATTAATATCTTATTTATGTATTAAATACATATATTTTATCATATAACAAAGTTTTGCATCTATATTGTTACATCGGTCATACTAGTGTTTTATTTTTCTGACCGGCCGAGTCCCCGGGCTGAGAATCGACGACCCATGACTAAACAGGAAATATATGATTGAGTTATAATGTTCCGATAACGATGATATTTTAGCATTTCGTTTTATAATAATGATAGCTGAATGATTTGATAAGGGCTATTTTTGTGAATTATCACCTGAGGTCATACTGGGGTCCTCCACAAAGAACTCAAACTTAATTCTATTATAGTTCTATAGAACAGTTAAACAGACTACTAATACACAAGAAATCCTCACTTAAAATATTGCAATGTTGTACTTAAGTTGGGAATATGTAGTAAAAAGTTAGCCATTTTTTTACACATTTCAGAAAGATATTTTTTTATGCCTGCGGGCCGCTGGCGACGGGATTTGATAATTATGTACATATAGTTAAGACCTTAATAAAGCGATTGGTATAAAAACATTCCATAATTCCTTCTTTTCTGCCTTTGAAATGAGGCCGACGCAGAAGGTAAAATACCCTTCCCGTTATTAAGCATCAATCGACCGAACGGGTAGAAATACCTTTCCCTTCCAAAGTGTGTTAAAATTAATATTATAATGTCCAAAAATTTCACCCATTGATTTTGATATTATGTTGCTGTAATATGCATATTGGTATTAGTGCATATATTGGACAAATTTACAACTGTGTGATATGAACTTATTTTACAAACTTAGATTACAAAGAAAAGTTTAAAACTGTTATCAAAATGGGAAAGTGAAAAGAGAAAAATTAAACCACTGATATCCATATCTTATTGACAGCCTCCGTAGTGTGATGGCCAGCACGCTCAGCTACCGTACTGAAGGTCCCGAGTTCGATTCCCAGAGTAGGGGAGGTGAAATAAATATAAGTGATTTTTCACTCTAATATTCATTCCTTGAACTAGTACCTGAACCAGAGGGCTGATCACCTTTCTTTCATGTGTTAACCGGATCCACGCGGCTCGCATAACCGTATGTGTTTTAACAAAACATGCCCCATACGCGGCTGACATAAGCGTTTGTGTTTTTAGATTGCTCCAAGTTTCGAACCTCAGTTCAACTAAGAGGGATTTTTTCATGGTGTGGAACTTTGGATAAAATAATACGTCAATCCTTGGCCTTATAACATCTGTTGAAATATCTGACTAATAATTTGTAACATCACAAGGATAAATAAAAGAACAGATCCCTGATTTTTCTTGTCGGTAATTAGTCGCTATATCTGTCTCACTCTCGACGCTACGCATCGCCAGTGGGTAAGAGTGACACACGATGCGTGCTTTGATTTATTTATGTTACGATGTAATTTGTTTATATTACGATATATTTCAAGAATAATGTGACACACGTGTATTATAGAGTACCAAAAAGGCACAATGAATCCCATTGAACATTTTTGTTTAGGAAAATAAATCGTTTCTTAACTAAATACATGATAATAAGTGTGATCATTTAAAAAACGGCGAAATACCGCCAAGCACGGGCGTCTCTCAGGAACAAAGTTAACGCCTTTAAAAGGTTAACAATAAAGATAACACTGCGTTCATATGATGCAGTGCCCTGTGGACTATTGGGATGCGGACGCGGGTTCGAAGTGATGTGAATTTTTGTGAATTATCACTTATTTTACAAACTTAGATTACAAAGAAAAGTTTAAAACAGTATTAAATTAGATAGGTGAAAATTAAAAAAAATTAAACAACTGATATTCATATCTTAACCCATAAAAGCAGTATTATGGAGGGAAAAACAAACTCGACACATTATTACGCATGAATATTTTATAAACCATGAATTATGGAGTCTAAGCTAAAAAGAAATGCGCTAAAATTGTTTGTATTTTGTTACCTGTCATTCTGCGAGTGCATCTCGTCCCTCCAGTTGGTGTTGGGTGCAGGGGTGGCCCCGGCGTGGCCGCTCCGCTCCGAGTCGCGCCTCCTGCGGTGCCGGCCCCCGCCGCCCCCCCCGCCGCGCGCCCCTGGGGGCGGGGACAGGTCGCACCCGCTCTCCACGCTGCCGTGCCGGGAGCCGCGCGTTGACCAGCTGTCGCGCCGGTTCTGCAATCAAATTCAAATATTAGAGAGGGATGGGATGCCAACCTTCACCAAAATATTTAACTTAACCTTGCGTTTCACAATACTATATTATAAGTACTTAAAAATATATAACATTAATACAAAAAAAAACCCACAAAGGCATGGCCTGTGTATGGGTATACATTTTATTTTAGGTTATAATAAATTCATTTCATTAATTTTTTTCATTTATTCAAACCGTTATCCAAACCTGATGGTGCATAGCGAACTGGATCATATAAATGGAGTGTTATCTCAATCATCAACACTTGAAGGAAAGGTGATCATCACTCCGCTTCAGGTACCAGCCCAGGGTAATATTGTATAAATATTCATGTAAAAAAATCACTAATATTTATTTGTCACCCCCCCCCCCCAGGAATCGAACCCTAACCACCAGTACGGTAGCCAAAGGTGGTGACCATTACACTGACGAGGCAGAAAAAACAAAACATAATGATTCAAGATATCTCTTGTTATCTCGAAGTTCTCGGGTCCTCACATGCCTCCTTTTCTGATTTTCCTATAATTTTCTTAAAATGTCTCTTTTCGAAATACTATCATCACGTAAACAATATATGTAGTAGAATTTGCTTCTTCTTCTTTATGAGCCCTCTGGGGTTTTGGGGTCTTCCGACACCTCTTTTTTTCTCCTCAAGGTCTCCATCGTAGAATTCTCAGAGAATTTGCTTAATCAAATACAATTCCGATAGATGTTGAAAACAATTACGCAAACCTGATTTCTGGAGTTTCTAGCGCTGGGTGGAGGAGGCGGCGGAAGGCGAAACCCTTCGGTATCGGTGCGGGAGCCGGGAGCCGCCCTGCCGCCCCCCCCGTGGTGCGCCGGGCGCTCCCTGCTGCCCGCCCTCTCTCCGCTGCTGGCACGAGAATAACTATATCTGGAATTATTCCATAGATTAACATCTAATCTTAACACAAGTAAATAAATAATACTTTTATATTATATAATATTATATAATATTTTATATTAATAATAGTATTACTGTATAACCACTCACCGAGATTTTATGTCTACCGACGCTGAATCAAATAATGGACTAGAAGGGAAATTATTTGATTCAACATCGGTTAAGCAAGATTCGTCAGTATCCAATTCAAACCCCACCCACTCGTTTCAACCTATGAGTATTTAAACCAGATGTATTTTGACTAACATCGCTAGTGCATGTCAGACCTCGGCTATTAATGCATGTTTGTTCTGCAACCTAGTGCATGTTGGTCTTCATAAACATTCTGTGTAGTTTTAAGTGTGTGAATAGTGGTATGGTAGTGACGGGTAGTATTGTTTGCATGCTGTGGTAGTGATTGTCCTGACGAAGAGACGGGTACATCTCGAAACCAGTAGATATAAAAATCTTGATGAGTGGTTATATACTAATTACAAACATTTTTGTAAAAAAAAATATATATGTACATGTAAAAGTAAAAATGACTAACCACACAGTGAATGCTTTAAATTTTAATAATATTGAGAATAAATAAATAATAATCTCCCATGTAATAAAGCTGATTGCTCACAGCTACGCACAGCCACGCTACTTATGCGGACTTAGCTGCGCTCTATATGACACACAAATTAATGTGATATCCGTAACTGTGCACTGCTGTAAGCAACTGACTCAAAGCGCTTTACTATATATATATATATATATATATATATATATATATATATATATATATATATATATATATATATATATATATATATATATATATATATATATATATATATATATATATTTTCATGTACTTTACTATTTTGATAATAAATTACATGAATGCGAGCTGATCAGTTTAGAACCTCTATTACTCCTGTTGTTCAGGGTTACGTAATAAAAAAAGTGCATTAAAAGCATTGTTAACTTTGTGGTATGATAATAATATAAAAAAACTCTCCTTGTCATTTATTGTTCACTTTCTGTTATACCAATTTAATTGTGTAATACCACTTAAAATGGTATTACACAGAGTAAACAATGATTTATAAATAAGGAGAGTGTTATGTTATAAAGATTGTGTAGCAAAAATATGGAACCTCATGCGTGTTAGCTAAATGTGCTAACCACTATAGTATTGCTAAATTGTTAAACAACAATATAGACATTGATCAAACATTGCTCAATGAGGTCAATTTATTGTCATTGTATATTTTACTGTTAACAAAGTCGGTGACATGGTGATAGGTTACAAGTTGGATTTTTTTTTTAAATGAGCACTTGCATAACTTTGAATGCTTATATTTCAGCTCCGACTTTGTCTGGAGGATGAACAAAGAAATAAACAGCGCTTATTATGAGGTTCTCTTATACCCTAATTGAGGTTTGGTTGGTAGTCATAAGAAACAAAATCAAAACTCCCTTCCGAAATCCCTAAAGATTAGAGTGTTCAACCGATGCGCTCGCTTGTTCTAACAAACAGTGCCTTTACAGGAAGACTCTGACCAAGCATTCATGTCATGAACTTCAGCACAAAGAAATATGGAATGTGTAATGCTTAGAACAGTGGTTCTTAACCGTGTTGGAGGTACCGATCCCCACCAGTTTCACCGAACCCTCAATTGGAAAAATAAAATTTGATTTTTTCAAATTCAAAACAGGTATATATTTATACATAGGTGCGCAAAATGAACAAAACCATTATAACATGATTTTCACAAAAAAACAAAAACAAAATAATGCACATTTCGCAATGACGACACATGAAAAAAGATTTAAAGTCCCATCCCAGTAAAAAAATAAAATACAATGTGGAGTATGTGCATTATTTTAGCGTTTGAGCTATTGTATTATTTTTATTGCTGGATTTATATATTCCTTTCAAATAATATACTGGATCTATTGGATAAATAAATATATCGTAAGTCATTTCATTTTTTATAATATCACACAATAAGTCGGGTGTGTGCTTTGACCTCCGCCGAACCCGGGAGACTGACTCACCGAACCCCTGAGGTTCGATCGAACCCAGGTTGAGAACCGCTGGCTTAGAATATCACAAACCAAAGTATTGACCACTAGAAAAGATGGCTATCTCGAAGTGGAAATGGGGGGACCACATCAAACGAATGTCTGATGGAAAATGGTGACCATAGAACACCCACCAGTATGAGTGAACGACATTCGGAGGTCCATCGGCAGACAGCGGATAAGGAAAGCGCAGATAAGTAACTGGCTGTTAAGTTGATGACTTATATACCTGTCTCTGCTATTTTCTCTGCTGTATTGGCTTCTGCTCCAGTTATTCCTACTGGGCGGCCTGTCCCCTTCCGTATAGTCATCCCTGTGGTAATGCGGCGCAGTGCCCCGTCCATCTCGATCGCCTATATCCCTGGAGTTGGAGTTGTGATGTTCTTGGCTGTCCCTGAAGTGGTCTCGGGGCCCCTGGCTGTGAGGAGAGCGGTCGGATCTTCTATTGACTACGTCGTTACTTAGTTCTCTCCTTTGACTACCTCGACTGGAACTCCTAGAGTTATCGTTAAACAAATATTCAATCGTTTCGTGAAATCAATGTTCATTTCATTCCGTTGTTACCGAGTAACCCTCAACCGCCTTGCAATACATGCGCAAATAAAAATCTATTTAAAAATAACAATTAAGTGTAATAAATACGAACCAACTGTGTAAATAAAAAATGTGTTATGAGTGAGAAATCATTGTAAAATATAAATTCTCAAAAACATGTATGTATGTATTTTATACATTTTATAAAATCATTATGTTGAAATACACTATATTTCTTCTTTTTCTAACCCATAATCTGCACCTAAGGCATAGTACACTGCATCATAGTGTACTATTGACTGTTAATTACATGAAGGCAAGATCTTTTGGATCAATCCAGGGTAATATTAAAAATTAGTGTGAAAAATCTCTTTATTAATTTAATATTTATTTTGACCCCCTTAGGCATCAAACCCGGGACATCCAGCACGGTAGCCAAATGTGCTAACCGCTGCACTACGGAGGTGAACAATATTACAATTGGATTGCCATTATTTGAGTATAATTCTGATTGGAAGATTTGCAATGGTGTCAAGTTATTGTAAACTTCAACTGATTAATTTACATCATGAATCAGTCGTAGGAATCTGTTTGCTTGCCAAAATTTTTGTTACATTTTTTCTTTTGGATTCGAGCCAAAGTATCAGCGAACAATTTGAGAATGTTCAATACATTATTACAAAATTTTAAAAATGCACAATGTAAGCTTGTGAAATGAAAATATTATCTTTTATATAATTTTTGTATGTGGTTCTACTGAAAGCCAAGCGTCAAATACCAAAATTTAGTTTTGAATGTCTAAAACATTTTAGTTACAGATTATTAAAACCCTAATGACACAATTTTTTTTTTGTTTTTTTAATATAAAACAACATAACTAAATGACTGTACCTCTATGCTACGGTAAAACCGACACAATTTTTCTATGTTTATACATATTTAAAAAAAAATATGCAGGGGTTTCAAAAAGTTTGTAGCAGTGAAACCCATATAGGATTTTTTAGTAGCATCATTCTGCATTGGCATTTTTACAAAATTCAAGCAAAAGAAGTTCTATAGATTAGTTTTCAAAGATGTTTGATAAAATATGGCAGAATGTTTCTATAAAATTCATGAATTGAACAGTTTATGTTTGTTTATTTTTGGATGCCGTGATTGATACTAAAAATGTTTTTAAAAGTATATCTTGTAGCGCACACGGTAACCGTTCATCTGTTTGTACTATTTAAGGGAAAGATAAAATTAAAAATGAACAACACCTTTAACGTCAGTTGAATGACCAAATGACAATTTGAAGAATGCCGTTACAAGAAGAATCTCTATAGAATGTCATATACATACGTGCCACTTGTACAAATTTTTGAAACCCCCCCTTGAGCGTAATATATTAATTTCCCAAAAGAAAAACAAAATGTAATATTAAAACTATAAACACAATCTATTGTTCCTTCCTTACATTTTGATTACATCCTATAAGGGCATTATCGCTTTTCACAATAGCAATTAATTACTGCGCCACCACCCATGCAAATATCTAAAGCTATAAAGAAAATAAAGTAATATAAACAGCCATTAGGAGTGTACTAAATGTATAAATATTTACACAGTAAATATTGTATTAGAGTATTGTGATTGCAATCAACAGTAAATGTTCTGATCCATAAACAAATATGAGCATCGAGGAATTATGCACATTATTCTACTGCTTAGCATTTTTTAAGGCCAGCTAAGTGGTACACCAAATTCACACACATCATTTTGGCAATGAATATTATTACCGGGTCAAATTAGAAAACATACAAAATTAATGGGAATTTGTGTGATGACAAATTCCTATTTATTTTGGATATTTGGATAAGACAACTAAATTTGCTATACTACTATATTTGACGCAAAATTATAATTATCATGTAATAAAACAACAACTTTAGAGTTTTTTTCCACTTTTATTTTATTTTTGCTGGCTTTTGTCGTTACTGACATCACCCAGCCTGATGATGTCAAAAACAACTAAACTCGGACACTAGTCAAATAAAATAAAAGGGAAAAACCAGATACATCGTTGTTATATTACATAAAATGCAGTTCCACCAAGAAACAAAACTTAAATATTAAAAAATATACATATGTATATTGAACAGTGTTTTCATGTCACAATTAAATTTTTTCAAAACTTATAATTCATCAATCATAAATTTTATTTCACGGTAATTCTTCAATATGACTTCAAGATTCCATTCATTATCAAAAAATGTGGTATGTGAAATTTAGTACACCTCCAGCACCTCGTGTATAGAGATACTCGGGTTGAGAATTTTCATTCAGAGTACGGCCCAAAAACATAGTGTTACAAAGGGTAAGCAGTGGAAGAAGAAGGATTATCATTATTCCCATTCCCTTCACACTGAGCTAGCAGTTGTGCACTGAAGGAAGGTGAATGCGTGCCATTTGTCACACAGCATTACACTACAACTGATGTATAAAAATATATAAGAGAATTGACTGTTGATTTAGGGTGATGATGCGTGGTGCGTGTTTCCTAACAAAACACCGATTCTACTACACCATGCAGTGTAAAATAGAAGGTTCAGCAAATGGAGAAAAATCCGACGGGCATGAAATCTTACCGATTTCCAGCATTTCTTTTTCGGACACCTCCATTATTTCTATATGAAGGAAAACAAACATTCATTAGGAAAGGTTCTCATCTATTGTTGCGAGGACAGTATGATAAGCCGAGAGATGCGGGAAACGTGGATAAAATCAAATATTTACTCCGAGCACATCCGAGTACTTCTTATACAAATGTTTATGTAAGTAGTATTATATTCCTTTTTTAATTTGAGAGTATTATCAATCTGTACGTGTTAAATTGGTTATTGGATAAAAGGAATGATAATTAGTATAAAAAGATAGATGAAAGTTAACAGAACAAATGTACATGAAAAAGATAATAGATTCTTTGCTTTTTATTAACTGAGCATATAAAAGCTACAATAGAATATAATTTGTATACATACGTAGAATGCAAATCAATAAAGAGACTTCTTACACATACTCGTGTAATACTGCCTATAGCATTTTTCTGGATTATTGTCTTTAGCACATATTGCAGTGTAAGGTGCAAATGCTACAAAACCAGAAAGACACCATCAGCATATGAACACCCATGAAAATCTAGGAAACTCAATAGTGTCATATTCTTTTACATAAGAATATGTAATTTAACTACATGTATTATTTAAATATTAGACATCTCAATGATACTTTTTCATCATATTGATTGTAACTTATTTTCTGATAGACACAGATAGGGGTTGAAAAAAAAATTAATTCTTTGCAGGGCCTTTCCCTTAATTTGTCAAATTACATATTTATTTATTTTTTACTATTTTAAACCATAATATAAATTTCAGATTCTTTATATTATAATAATTGGACAAAGAATCTTTTCTGACTATTTCTGTATTAACAAATTACAAAATGATTTTAAACGATGAAGGGGAAAGTTAATAAATTAAAAGAAAAATTAATAGCATTAAATAGTAATAAGATTAGGTTTTCATAGAAAACCACCAGAAAGAGCCATAGAAAAAGGAAAGTGTCATATTATTGACTTGTCGCCTTCATCCAACAAGCGAATCATCTTTTCTTTTTCGTTTTGTGCAAAGCCACGACTGTAGGTAGAGAAGGAATAACATGTAAACAGTGTAAAGAATTCAAGAAAAACATGTAACTAAGAAATAATCAAAAGATTTGCAAAATAAAACACATCAATGCACAGATATGCCAAATTACAAAAAGAGCAACATTATTGCAAAAACACCTTAAAAGGACCTGATGACGTTATTTTTTTTTAAATATGGAGATGATGTAGAAATCAATATTTTATGTCAACAATGCAAGTACACCATCTGAATATTTGTTTTACAGGGGGGAGCTGTTTCCATACTCCTATAATTAATATTTTAAAGAATATATTTTAAACTTTTCCCTGTGCCGTCAATCATTTGCGGATAGCATCTTTATATAGGGCACATTGCAATAACATAAAAACGAGGTGTTTGACTGAACAAATAAAATAAATAACTTGTCTACAAAAAATAATAAATAATTATCTTCTTCAGAGTAATATTACTCAACCAGGGAACCTACTGAGACACAGATAGCCCCCGCGATAGAAGTCAAAACCACTGCGAAAAGATGGAAGTTATCAGCACTATTACAATACTCTGTTCCCGAAGACATAAGTGATGTGAGTATGTACGAAAATTGCGTCCAAACCTCTTTCTTCTCCTGGGTCCCTTGCCTCCCCTCCTTTCCCCGCCTCCTCCGCCTCCTCCGCCTCCACCGCCTCCTCCGCCGCCCTCCCGGCGCTGGTCGTGTGGCCCCTTGCCTTGGTTTACTAGCTGAACTGAGCTTTCGTTTGACTTCTGCGGTGGGGAGTTCATTTTCAGATTCCGTTCCAGATTGTTAATTTTTTCCATTTCCTCCGACCAGTCCTGTAAATTTATTTACCAATAGGAAAATACGATACGGATGAATATCAATGAACAGAATTATGGATAAAAGAAATCGCACCCCTGCTTCGAAAAAGACGCAACTAAATAAAAAATATTGGAATTTATAACAAAAGTGCTCAAAATGGGTGCTATCATTGCTTTTCTATTGTGACACAAATGCCACATAGGGGACAAGCTATTGGAAGCTCAGATGTGCCACTTTTTGAAGACGTAAATCGTATAGCTCATTATAGTTCATTTAAAAATGCATTTTCTCAAAACCTATCATGATTGATAGTAGTGAAAAAAAGAGCAAAGTCACAAAAGACTCATATACATTACATAGGAGGGAACATACCATTACTGCTATTGTCCCCTCCTGTCTCCATGTAGCAGTGATGTCCTTCACCCAGAATCCCTTCGTGCATGTTATCCGGTATCACTTCAAATATATTTGACTCCTCTCTGGTATCTCAATGGCAGGATTGATCACCTTACCTTTATATTACTTACAATCGAGCTAACGTTCCCTATCATTCGGGTGGGGAGAGATAAGTAAAGATCTTACCAATATCTCCATGCATTTATCTTGGATTGCGGATTTCTTTATAGATGAGGTGATGGATTCTAAGAGTTTGTTGGAGTTGGGCGTATCCGAAGAAATGCTGTTGGAAGAAGTCTCCTGCGATGGAAGGTGACTACTGGAAACATCTTCCACATTGTCAGTCTTGGCTACCCACGAGCGGGTATTGTCTCGTGCTGACGGTTCCGGGTCCATTCTCTCATTGGAGTTTATTTGTTGATTACTGCCATCATGAGCTTTGCCGTGCTGGGGTCTAAAGCTCTGATGAGAATAGTTTTGGTAATCTGAAATGAAATTCAAATTGTAAGTCCAAATTGTCGATGAAAGTTGCACGAAAATTTAAATATTTCTACAATAAACTTAAGCTTAAAAAATCATCTAAAAAAATATTTGAATAGTTTAGTGCATTTCCACACTAAGCTCCATTTGAACTGTTTTACATCAAAATGTAATTTGTAAATACAAAATATCTTTTATAATAAAAAAAAAACCTGGGTTTAAAAAAAAATGATATTGTTCTCACCATCATTTCTGTTATTGTTGGGGTGACGGTTGTGATAGGAGAAAGAGGAGAACTTGTCAGAATGCATGTTCTCCTGACTCCCGGTGAAGTGAGACCTCCCGAGGTGCCCCGTGCCCGGAGCCGCGTGCGGAGTGGACGAGCGAGAGTCCGTCCCCGAATCCAAGGTGTGCTGCATGAACGTGTTCATGGTGCGCTTCAACTTCTCCCGGTCGAAGTCCGCTTCCCGCAGCCGCCCCCGGCCGCGCGTGGGCAGCGTCTGCGACCAGGCGGGCGGCCCCTGTGGCGCCGGGTAGCCGTTCCCCTCCCCGCTCTGCGACCCGCCGTCCAAATCTAGCTGACCGCTTTTGGCGAGCAACTTTTTCCTGAATCTCGGAGGCATCGCATCCAGGTTGTAACTCAGACCGGAGTTCCGTCTTCCCGTGGGAGGTTTGCTGCCGTTGGAGTGATGGTTGTGCCTCGACGAGTCCATGCTCCTGGTGTCTCGGCCTCGGGGCGGCGGATTCTCCATTGCGGCTTTTCTCGGAGGGGACATGTTTCTCGGTTCCGAGTTGAGTCGGCCATCGCCGAGGCGGCGGTGATCGTCGTCGTGGCCGTGCCGGCGGTTGCCGGAGAATCTCTTGGTTCTCGCCTCGTTATTGTTATCCCCGTACCCCAGATGCGGGCGGTCGGCGTTAGAATACCTCCCGGCGCCCCTTCCCGCTCCCTCTCTCCGCGGAGGAGAGGGACTGCGAAATCCTTCTCTCTCTCCCTTCTCCGCGAATTTGGGACCGAACCCCTGTTGTTCCGGCTTTCTATTATTGGGAGCTTGTTTAGTAGGCCCCGCTTGCGATATGTTGATATTGGATAGTCTATCCGAAAGGTCTTGATGAAATCGGTTGTTATCCTTATTAGATTGTCCTTTGGGCCGATGGTGGCCGGGTCCCCTGCGCGGATGGTCGCTGGCAGCACTCGGGAACTCCGCTTTCCCGCCGTCTATATCCTCAGGACCCATTGGGCTCTTCTTTAATGGTCCGCTTCCCGGCCGATAGAATTGTTGTTGCGGTTTTCCTCTTCTCGTTTCTCTAGAATCATTATCCATATTGTATCCAACCTTAAATAAAAAAATGATTCATATTTGTCAAGCGATGTTTTTTTTTTACTAGAAAATATTTTAAATTGAAAAAATAATCATGTTAAGCGATTATCATACAACCTTGATTGAAACAAACTTTCCTCTGAGGATAAAATACTTTTTAAACTAGAATGGATACAATATTAAACTTTAAGAGTGATCAAATCAAATATTACGCAAATTGGGAAAAATTGCTCTTATCTCCCGAAATGAAAACGAAATATTCTTTGTCTCGATAAATATCAGCCGATAAGTGAGATTGAGGAAGTAACAGCAAAAATACACAATCAATCCGATGTTTTAAGCATGAAACGAAAAAACTTAATTGAGGTTATGTTTTCGAAGTGAAAAACAAGCGGAAAACCCATTATCCAAGGAAATTTGAGCGACCTGAAAACCACTCCACTATTTCTCTTACCATCAACGAAAATATCTACACCGTTTCTTGTAAAATAATTTAATTAGTTAACTTTTTTCTCGTTATGAAACTGCCATTCGCCATGTTGTGATTGATGCCGTTTATTCTTTGTCAAATTTTCGAGATTTTTTTTTAGCCAACATAACGATGTAAAATGGTATGTAAGTACTACACCAAATCGGGGCAGGTTGTTGTATTTATTTATTCGTTCGATCGAGTGATTTTATAACAAAACGGCGAATAAATGTAGAGTCGTATAGTAATAATAATATCCATCTAATGATATTTTCTCCAGCTTCCTTGTTTACATTTTGGCTACCAGGTACAAGTAAAATCTTCGATTAGAAATTATTCACATTTTTATACGTATACACGTAGTATGAAGAAGGGTTGATATAAGTAAATAATAAATAAATAAATTTGGATAATTCATATAGTGCTATTTTCGTAAAATACTACCTCAAGCGCGTTTATGGTGTTTCTATTCTATCGGCATTTCAATTGAAAATCAAATATCTCTTTGATGATTGAGTGTAGAGCCATCTACATTTATTTAATGAAACTCTATAATAAGTACAGCTGGATGGTAAACCATGCTAAGTAGGCGGTTCAGCAACCAACGGTAGATGTCGCCTTAAGTTACTTGGGTATTATATAAATGCTTTAGAAAATTGGAATATTTAACCAAAATCATTGGTTTAAAATATTATTTTTAAACCCCATTTGTATGGAAGAACTGCTATCCCGAAACTAGTCACGATAATTTAAAGACCAAATATAGTGATACTTTCCCGCGTGTTAATTTAATCAAATATTTAGATATTTCCCATATTTCTCTACCTTTTTAATAAGAATAGCACTGATTGTCTTACGTTTTGAAATGAATTTGTTTGCTGATAAAATCATATTTTAATAAACAGCACATTCTTTCATCGTACACTTTGAAATTCACATTGAACCACCGGAGAAGTTTTGAGGGTAATATTATTCTGTCTCACATATTTATTATTTATCCATTTTTACTGCACTCCTTCAATATGTTCATTTTCATTATACAGGTTGTTTCCGGAACTGTCTCTGATAAGCTTTTGTTTACCACAACAGACCTTGTATGTTATTTATTTTGTTCTTATTATTTAACCCTTCCCGATCCCCAAAAAAACTTTCCACCACAATAGGTTTACAGTATTTCAAGAGAAACTAATTTAAAAATATTTTTATAAAATAAGTCAATTTGTAGTAAAAACGAGATTTATTTTTGAAATGTATCTAGTAATGGCCTTATTATCTATATTTTCAAAAGTATGATATCGTTGAAAGCATTCACCAATACAGAGTCCAGGTTTTCTCTCACAAGTTATACAAATGTATTGAGTTTCCTCGTGTATTTTTGGGTATTTTTCGATCGTGTGCTCTACACTGCACAGTCTTTGTGTTTTCCTTGCGGATTGGGGTATTGGAAATGAATATTTTTTCAAGCCTTTTCTTCCTATCACTCGTGGATACTCGTCCTGGTTTATTAGTAGTGGCCCGAAAATCACCAACTAAACTCATCAAAAATTCTTCTTGGAATTTTATATGGGACATTGCTTTTCTTCCTTCTTGAGATACACGCTTTTTATACAGAATATATGCACCGATAATGGATGTTTTCATCCCCCAAAAAAAGTTTTCTTCACCATTTTAGCGTTTTTCGAATGAAGCAATATGACGCTGCATACTGATCAGTAACGTCGATGCCTCCCATGTTTTTATTTCAGGATGACAGACGGCTTTTGAATTTCTTCCGATGTTCTAGTGGGTTGAATATTCCTTCTCCTCCTCCTTATGGTAGATCTCAGAGCACGTCATATTGGCCGTTCATTCATATATTAGTATATTTACTGTCCACTTCATTCATATATTAATATACTCACTGTCCACTTCATTCATATATTCTTCATCACCAGATTAAAACTCATTGTCAACGGGATTTTTTGTGATTTTAGGCATTTTTGGAAGGGTTTTTTTTTAAAGATAAATATTTGTGGTTTATAATATTTACACATATATTTTAATTTCATATTTTTTCTGTGAGCCTAAGTGGCTCATTATTAGAAATAGGTATTAAATTGTAGTAGAGTGGATTCGAACCGAGAAACTCTAACTTAAGAGTCCAAGGCACTAACCACGGGACCACAACCCGACACATTAGAATTATTAGAACAATAGTTTAAATATCAGTTATAATTTCCGTATTTTTAATAGATGTTCGCGCGTGCACGGAGCGAGTGTAACTGACAGTTATTAACTGTTGAATGTGAATTAAAGTTCGGCGACCGTGCGGCAACGTGTGAGCCGAGCCAGCCCCTAAAATGACCTTTTTGTATCCCTTCCAGGTAAATAGTTGCATACTCATTCCAATGGGCAAATAATCATTTGTCCTCTCCTCCACATACTGTTGTAATAGATACGACTGAAAAAAATGTGAGCTTGCATTTTAACTTAATAATACCAATGATAAAAAAAATGTCAAATGACATTCGACATGGGACCGGTATGGGTTAACCTTCATCTAACGTCCTTTTAATCCTATCATCTATGCTTCATCTACCTGCATTAAGCTAATACCTTATATGTATCTATGTAATATGATCTCTGATTTAGCTTTATACTATTCTATTAGATCATATATCCAAGTTATCAATTCATATTGATCGTACTCAATGGAACCAAAAGCATCAGAATAATGCATAGTTGTCGTAAATTGTGAGATTGAGTACATATACCTCAATTGTTAACCAGGCAGAATTTAACCATTCAGGAGATGGTTAGTAAGATTGCCAATATTTATGTCTCTTTCTCCACAGCCAATGGGCAAGTTGAAATAGAAGTTCCTTCTTTTTCTTGTTCATTTTAATGGCTTTTCACCCATCTTGAGTGTTCTAGCTAGTGTCGAGTTATTGGAAGTTCCTTCAATTGCAATTGGTTGATAGTCCTGAAGGTGTTTAAACCCATCACTAACAGAAAGTGCAACACACTCAACTAGGAATTAAATCCCGAATCTAATGCTTGATACCTAACCATAGAGTTTGGAGATAGGAACAACATAAAAATTAAGTACATTCTTGTACTGTATATTATACAAACTCAGCAATCTGAAGTGCAGGATTGATCGATCATATAAAACTACATTAATCTGATATGGTGTCCTATCTACCACTAGCCGTGGACAGGTGCCAGAATTTAAAAACCCTTCTTATTAACTCTTAGGTATGTTTGTTTCAACTCAAATAGTTAATACATTTGGTGAAAATATACAAAACTGGATTTGATTCCCAACACCGAGACAATGCTGGATTAATCAGATGCAGTGCCTTATGCACTCTTGGGTTGGTTTGAATTGATTTCACATAGTATTGATCAAAAGTGCATTTATAGTAAATCTTCAATTAGGTTTGTCATAAAAAGGGTAAATAAGAGAAAAACAAGAGGTAACTTGAAAACAACAACCAGTTTATTTTCAAAAGCAGAAAACATATTTATATATATACTTATTTATATAAACTATAGTACAAAAATTTACAATAATCACAATAATTATACACACAAGCTGGAACTAAATACTTCTGAGCGACATCAAATAGGACAACCTTTAAAACCAGCTTTAAATTTTTATTATTTTGGTTTGAGTTACACAATTATTCACCTAAAAGGTTTTAAACTAAATGTAGCCACATCCACATAGTGTGATCTCCTTCTGCTCTGTCCACTGTTGCATATTCATTACCATTAAAAAATAATCTATGGAAAATTTCTTAATATAATGAATCCGCTGTCACACCACAAAAGCTAATCATCATCACACTTAACTAAGGCGAGTGTCATGTATGAACGATTGCACGCTACAGAGCTTCTTGCACTTCAGCATGCGGGACTTGAACAGTAAGCAAATCAATTAACATCTAAATATTATGAAATGGAAACTATTACAGGGAGATTTTGAAAAATAAGTTTTTAAAATGGAGGCTTACAATTTTGATGTATTCAGTTTAATACTACCGCGACAATTTCTTACCTAACATATCTATAATGCATTAATCATTAAAGGTGGCTGCGACATTTATATACATACAAAATAGACTAGATATTTTGACAGCCATTATCAAAATTAAAAAAATATACACATTTCAGTGATACTTTGCCGCTTATGTAATTACAGTACACGAACAATTAATAAGTGCACATATTGAAAAAAATCTGCTTTTTGGTAGAGGCTTCGTGTCATCAGCATGATTCATGCAATTACATTGACAAAATTTAGGAAATAATTCATTTTGGACATTATCAGCGTGATAAGTAGTCGTAATACTGAGAGTTGCACACAATTTGAAAGCAATTCAAATGAACATTGTTTTATTATTACGGGAGTTGATGGAACTCCTTTTGAAAGGCAAACAGCGGGTGGGTAAACTTTATATTATATTACGGCAGTGATCAACAACTCGGCCATCAAATGACAGCTTTATTCTAAATGTGTGCATTATCAATACTATTTACTTAAATTACAAATTCCTTCTGTAAGAACTCAGGATTACACTACCGACATACTTGAGCAGAGGCTAGTTTCAATTTTACTATTTCCACAATACAATGGAACGAGGAAAACAATTTTTTTGAAATTCATAATAATTATCGCGTAATTTAAATTTAAAATATCACAATGAAAATATAACTAGCTACTGTACATTGAAATGAGAGTTGGAGTGTTGTTATTATAGTAGTTGAGAAGGTAGTTTCTGACGACAAGCCTACATTCTTACTACAAGGAAAGTGGCGTCAGGCACATCAACGCATGGCAGTCACTGTTTACATAGTATTATACACGGGATTGGTACATCTATTTGCATTGTGGTTTTTAAGCCTAGCCAGCGGGTGCGTCTTCCCGTGCTGCAGCTGCTTCTTCTGCGCCTTGGCGACCACCGAGGCCACCACCGCCTCGGGGAAGGACTCCGGGGCCATGGCCACCACGGTGGGCACCACCGGCGGGCGGAGGGCCCCCGTCGCTCCTTTCGGTATCACGCAAATACAATTCCCATACCCGGGTATAGATTGTTTCTTTTGAGCTTTATTATCTATATCACGTTTTAAACTAGACTGTCGCGTCGGCACCGGCGGTTCTCCGAAATTAGTCTTACCGCTGAGCTGTTGGCTCTTCGGCCTGTCGTACTTGCCGACCAGCACCTTGACGGACAGGTCCTCGAGGGAGGAGGCCTGCACCGCCGTCGGAGACGAGGGTTCGGGGTCAGATCTCGTCTTGTCTACGTGTATACTGACCGGCGACGATGGAAGACTTCTACCTTTAGTTTTACTATCCGGATTGCTCGTGTTTTGTATGGCCGCGTCGACACTTAACATATTTTTAGTATCGTTATTAACATTGGATTTGGCTTCGAATTCCATTTTTAAGTTTCTCACTTTCCCGGATGAAGTCCTATTATGAAGATTATTATTGTCCACTTTGAATCGGTTAGTTTTGCATTTTTGAGCGGAGAAAGGTAAAAGTACAGAAGCGTCGGATTTGGCAGAGAAGAGGTTGCCCAGAGAAGTGGCGGCGGGCGGCGCGCCGGGCGTCGGCAGGCGGTGCAGCAGGTGCAGGCACGAGGCGGCGGGGGCGCTGGCCGACAGCGGCGAGTACGCGCCCGACGCACCTTTTCTGGCATTACGCAAATCTTCCGCACTATTCAAATCTATTTCCTTTAATATGGCACTCATTTTATGTTTAATTAAATCACTATCCGACACCCCAACACTGGCGCTGCCATCGGCGTTAATAACGTTTTTGACTTTTGCACAACCGTGTTCGTGATTCTCGCTAATAATGTCCAAATCACACTGAGGAGCCGAAAACTTGTGCGTTAAAACGGTATTCACGGCTTCTTCGAAATCGGCGGGCAGCGCCGGTTCCGCTTCGGGGCAGGGTTTCTTGGCCGCCCCCTCCTCCAGCTTGAGCTTGGTTCGCTTGACGGTGCCCGCGTGCCAGGGCTCGTCGTAGGAGCTCCAGGAAGAGTTGCGCGAAGGCCGCGTGTCGTGCGAGCCCCAGGAGGAGTGGCGCTCCAGCACCACGGCGCTGTCGCAGGAGCTCCAGGAGCCCTGCCGGCTGGGCGGGGGCCCGCCCTCCGCCTCCCTGCCCCGAGCCCGCACGTCCGCGATGCCGCTGTCGCACTTGGCTATTTTGTTAGAGTCTTTGATATCACAATTATTATCTTCGCTTACGGTTAAAGTATTATCCGCCGCCCCTCTCTCCCCGGGATCCCACGTTTCCGTTTTGTCCGAAATGTCTTTAGACCTGATAATGTTATCGATAAGTTCGGTATTGACAGCCTCAAACTGAAAATTTGAATCCCCGCACTCGGAAGACTTGTCTTCGATCCGGTCACCCAAATCCAGATTAGCGTCGGCGCACTGGAGCGCCTCTATGTGGTTGGCCAGATTCAACTTGAGATTCCTCCTCTCCTTGCGCGTTTTCCTCTGGGCGGTGGCGGCGTGAGATTCTAGCTCGTTGACGATGTGCTTGACGCTGGACACGCGGTCCTCGCGCAGCCGCATGATCTGGTTCTGGGACACGCTGTAGCTGCCGTGGGCGCACGGCATGAGCACGTTGCGCGTCTCCTGCGCCAGGTGCTCCAGGGAGAGGGAGGTGGGGGGCGGCTGCTGCGCGGCGAGGCGTGTGTCGGGCGACCACGAGCGCGGCCGCCCGCGACAGCGCCCCGACAGAGCCTGGATGAGGGGAGTCGGTTCCATTATTCTAGAGTCAGTTTTGGACACCAGCCCCGGGGACTTGAGGTTGGTTTCCGACTTGGACCTTTGGAGTTTTTCTTTATTTTTCATCGCGTCTAACATTCCTTGATATGTCTCTAATTGGGATAGGAAGCTGGTGTTGGGCTTGATACAATTGCGCTTCTCCTTGACGTGCTTCATGGCCTTGTCGAAGTTCCAGTCGAAGGCTTTCATCGCGTACGCTATTACCACAGAAGCGGACCTGCTGACTCCCATTTTGCAGTGCACCAACACCTTGGATCCCTCCTTCCTCGCTCGACTGATGTACTTGAAAGTATTGTCCCAGTGCTTCAAGAGATCAGTTTTTTCGTCATCGTAAACTCTAATATTCAAGTAGTCAAAAACTCCCGGAAAGAAGTTGTCAATCTCTCTTGTGACATTAAGTATATGGCGTACCCTGAAATCAAATAAAAAGTAATTACTTAACAATCATTTTGTTTATAATAAGTGTACCACTCTAATACTATCTGTAGACTAGGACTGATCAGCAAATTGATGGACAAGATAACACCGCTTAATTAATGATCAAGATGTGGTACACTATGCACCATTGGGTGCGCAGATAAGGGTTAGAAGATGTAAAGTTACTGAAAGGTAGACCATCATACCCAAATATTTAGCTTTTCAGTAAAGAAAAGTGAAGATAAACATTGTTTTTTACAAATTAAATTGATTATTATTTTCGTTGATTGAATTGCGGTTACTTCGTGGTAATTAACCTATCCATCCTATTCCATAAATTTCACAATTTCTTTTAGATAGTGGTTTTTACCAAGTAAAATTTAAATATGAGATTACTTATTAGTTTATGGGAAAAAAGTTTGTAAACTCAAATAAATATTTAAAATTAATATTGATAGATGGGGTGGATATTATTTTTGAACTTTTAAAATCCTTTTTTACATTCCTCTAAAAATTGCATTATTAATGGGCGAAACAGCAGGCATACAAAATATATTTGCAACGCATTAAGATACTACTTCAAGTTTTTTTTTGGATTTTACGGTAAGCATGTTAAGCAACAACTTGTCAACAACAATCAAAAAACAAAAATTAGTTTTTTGATAAAAGTTGAAGAATTTTTAAATCAAATTATATGCGCTTTCCAAGTTTTAGAATTTGTGACAAGCAACAAGCTGTTTTGAGTTTGATGCGAATTTAACATGTTTTGAAACATCGAATGCATTGTTAAATTGATTTGCGAGGTGCTTACCCATTTTTCTGCAATTCTTCCAAGTTACTGGCGTTCCACTCGGAGCCGAGGTAGACGTGGTCGAAGATCTCCGTAGGCGAGTCCATCTGGCCGAGGATGGTGAGCATCTCCTGGTCGATGAACGGCTTGAACTCCCCGAGATCCATGTCCAGGTCCTCTTCCAGTCGGCCTCGGATAACCTTGCTGGTCACCTCGTCCAGATCCACACTCATCATAATCTCCTTCAGGGTGGATCGGATGACCCTTTCTGTTTCCTCCCGTTCCCGGGGCCTGCAAATTTACAAATATTGCACTCAGTAACGTTATTCAAGTAAGTAGTAAAATATAAAACTGATCAAATATCACAATCCGGGAAGAGACAAATAATGTAAGAAGAAGAACCGTATCATTCGTCAAACTTTAGACAAAACAATACCATTTCTTCAAAATGCAAGAACAACTCTTTCTGCCATGCAGCGGGTAAATATTAAGTTAAACATATGCCGCTTTTGATGGAATATAGTACATTTTCTGGGCATTTTGAAAATATGCTGAAAATTGAAGATTTTTGATATATGACGTTGTTGAAAGGAGTGAGCGATATAGCATTTGTATCAATCTGTCTCTTAAAACATATTCGACATGAATTGTATGAACACTGCTCAGTCCACATTTTTCAAGAGATACATTATAACTCTTAAAAAAAAGCTAGTCTCCATTTCATTTGAAAAATACATATAGTAGTAATGTCCTTCACACTGAACTGCTGAGCGCAGGACTGATCAGGGTACTTTATTGAATAAAACCTCTAGTCCAAAGAGAAAAAGGTTACGAATATACTAACACATTGTTGTAAAGCGGTTTTTTCATCAACCCTGACCCTAAGTAGTATACTAACTACGGTCATGTACTAATCAAAAGTAACTCCAAGCCCAATTCAGATTTGTGCAATGTTTTTTAGTCTCTAACGCTTTACTCTTAATAGAACTCTTACAAGTGTCATCTGCTTCTATCAATAGTATGTAAAAGACGCTTTTAAGCGTTTCCCGCAAACAATGTGTTAATACATAAATCAACCATTATAATACAAAATGTAATTTTCAAGATCTCCTACAGTCGCATTGGTGTGATGATATTTTGTTTACGCGGTAATGACAGTTACATTTAGCTTTTTGTCTTAGTGATTTTTAGTTTTAGTATCGTGATACAGACATGGAGAGGTCAGGGGGACTCACTTGTTGCGCACGGAGTCGGGCGAGGGCGGGCGGCGGGACTCGATGCAGTCCATGGCGTGCCACTCGTTGAGGCAGGAGCGCTCGGACTGGATGCGCTGCTCATAGTAGCCCACCCAGGAGTGGCTCGCGCCTCCCAGGAAGTAGTTCCGCTCGCGCGCCTGGCGGCTCACGCGGTGCAGGGTTTGCAGCGCCGACCTGAAATCACAGCCCGACATTATAATACATACTTTACATACATACAGTGAACAAGCAAAACTTATGATTATTATTCGTTTAGTGTTCAGAAGTATTAAAGCGGATCTTAAATTGGACTGGTTAAGTAGACCACTTAAACTTGGCAGTTATTCCAGCTGAAACAACTCTGCTGGATAGTAAGTTTTTCAAAACCAGTATCATCATCTCCGAAGTAATATACACATATACGTGGTGATGACCCATGGTAGTGTCCACACATCAAGTTGCATTTGAGCCCGGTATGTTCGCATTCGCACCAATTGCGCAAATTATCTTGCAATTGCGAGAAATTATTACTATTGAAGCTGATAACATAATAACATCCCAACAGTCATAATTTCTCAAAAAGAGCACAACGAAAATGAGCTCATTCTGTTACTGATTTCAGGCCACTGGACATGACGTTACTCAATACGCGGATGGTTCAACTTTACTTTACTAACCGTCGCACTCAAATAAAACAGAAGTGATGGTCAATGTCACTGATGATGGTATTACTTGTGACAGCAAAGGAGAGCGTGAATATAAAAATTTACATCCGTCATAAGCCGTAACTGCGGGGAAAACTGTAAATATGTTTTTGCGCAGCACATGCTCCGGGGTTATTTGTAAATTCAGGAATGACTGGTTTAACACTCAAATCCCGAAGAGTAGGGATGAGAGATAGTTGAAAATACAAGCCATATAAATTATTCATTAATTAAGTGGTTTTATTTATTTTGTACTACTCATCAGCTTGTGAATTAATGGGTGAAAGTGCTGATTGGTCAAATATTTGCTCAAATCAAGATATGAAATTTTTGGAAATACATATGAATACACATTTTTTTTTATCGTGGCATATTTTTAATGCTTGAATTATTAATTCCTTGCCCAAAAGCTTAACTTACAAAATTGTCTTTTGAATGTAAAAGAATGCACAGATCATTGAAAATATTAATTATGAAGAAAATTTTCAAATAAAATATAATTAGAAAAATAATGTTGCAAATTTTACTTCATCAGCAAAAAAATAAATTTGCATTGTGGATCATCACAGTTAATAAACAAACTAAAAGCAATGGTTTGACCAGATCTGGTCAAATTATAAGCTTAATAATAAAAATGAAAATGGTATTTTCTGGCGTTTCTCATGTGTGTGATTATAATCCAGGATTCGGATCTCACATACTAATATAAGAGTTTCTGCTTAATAAAAAGCTTCTTTACATCTCACCAATAGATGTCTCTAGTGAAGTTCTAGTGATTCATGAACAAGGTTTCTAAATTGGTTCATATATATAGAACTTCCAAGAATTTGAGTAGTGTGGTTGTCAATAATGGGTAAAATTGGTGAATGTTACACGTGTGTAAAGTGATCACTTAAACCAGCCTATGACGGTCGTAAGCCCCGTAAATGCCCAGACTTCCATATTCTTCTTCATCTTTGATGAGATGTCAAAAAATAATATAAAAGCAATGGCTCTAAATTTTGTCGAGCAAATCAGGTTAACAATTTGAGTTGCTGTCTCTAGTGAGATAGATGAACTAAACAAATGTAATATGATTAACAAAATTAATAAAAAAAACTTAATTAAATATTAATTAATTCATTCATTTAGTAAATTAAATTAAAAATATTTAAGCAGTACATATTACAGTCAACCAAGGCGGGCTATCGAAAGTACGGCCTGCAGCGTGTTTTTAATCCACTGCAAATACGATTTTTTTTTTCATCTAAAAAATTTATTTCGAAGAACATTTTTTTTATTTGATATGGCATCCCAAATAAATTAATGAAATATTTAATCACATGGCAACAAGTTTTCTGTCACTATTAGAAGAGGAATTTTCGAACTATGTATTGTATCATTTTTTGTTATTTGATTATTTGTTTCTGCAGCCCTCTAAACTATTTATTAATTTGGATTGGCCTGGAATCGTATGTACAATAGTTTGGACAGCCCTGGTCTACTAAGTTATCGATTTAATACATTGAAATTAACTAATTAAATAAATATATAATTTGACGGTTATTTGCTAGCATCGCGACCGCGCAATATGATGAAATACGTAAAAAGATCGTTTTTCCATTCGCTTACGTTGGGACAGAGATCGAATTTGCTGGGTTAAATGTTACTTGAGATTTCTGGTCCACGTTGGCCTTGTAGCGAGTAGTGTTTACCGTATTCCGCGTGGGGCAATTTGACGTGGACTTCGTGGAAAGGTGTCGACTTTAGACCGCGTGTCGTACGACAGGACATCAGCGTATTATAATTTACACTCCTTAAATGATTGCATAAATGGTGATCCCTTTTTACTTTACCACATCTGACTGCTAGCAGCGCAAATATTAAATATAGCATTTTTTAAGTAAAAAGGTAGCAAGATCCATAATAGCTCGCAACATAGAGCGTGAAAACACTCGAACCCATCAACATGTGGGACATGACGTGACATTTGGAGTTATGGAGTTGTTTATCATCGTATATTTTTATGATTTGTTAATTGACCTAGGATTTTTCAATCGACAATCTATCTGTAAAATGAAGAGTTAGTCAATATCTTTCTTTGATAAGCGTTTATTGCATTTTAGATAATGAAAAGCGAAAATAATTTGTTTGATACATTGTATCTAAATGTGTATGAGTATACGCAAAGTATTTATATTTAAAATTATGACAAAATGCATGCTATATAGATATTTAAATTAAAATTAGTTAGAATAAACGATTTTCATCAATGAATTAATATTTTCATATTATTTTTTGATATCTCATCAAAGATGAAGAAGAATATGGAAGTCTGGGCATTTACGGGGCTTACGACCGTCATAGGCTGGTTTGAGTGATCACTTTACACACGTGTAACATTCACCAATTCTACCCATTATGGACAACCACACTACTCAAATTCTTGGAAGTTCTATATATATGAACCAATTTAGAAACCTTGTTCATGAATCTAAATTGGTTCATATATATAGAACTTCCAAGAATTTGAGTAGTGTGGTTGTCCATAATGGGTAGAATTGGTGAATGTTACACGTGTGTAAAGTGATCACTCAAACCAGCCTATGACGGTCGTAAGCCCCGTAAATGCCCAGACTTCCATATTCTTCTTCATCTTTGATGAGATATCAAAAAATAATATGAAGATAACTCCTGTAATTGGAGATAATCCAGATTTTGTGAACAAGTATTTGGACACACTCAAAATGTTGAATTAATATTTTTTTAAATATGTGTACATTTGTTTGCAAAACATATTTTTTTTAAATACATTTTAATTACATATTAAGGCTGAATATGTTAATTATTAGTATAGGTATAAAAAAGGAAGGAAGTAAATTGATCATTGTGATTTTACAATATTTATTGTTTTAGTAAGTTTAAGTATAAAGTAATTAAATTATGTACGAATTTTTAAAATTATGTCAACACGAACACGGTGGATTCATTACCCACATTGTCGTATTTATAACGCAGAAATCAGCATATTCGGCGACCATGCATAATACAAGTTCATTTACAAAAAAGACTAGTGTTATTTTTTAACAGTTTTTTTTTACCCAGAACCAACGCGAGCATCTCATCAAGTGTGCGAGTAATTTACGAGCAAGATAACGGTACACCAGCACAATAAAATGCCCAATACGCGATAACGTACAGGGTAGAGAAAAAATCATTTTAAAAAATCTAGCATATGAATGGGTAATTGTTTGTTATGTCATTTAGAGATATAAACGATTATAATAAATACGCGGGTTTTCCTCATCTCGTCATGGATAACAAGAAAATAAGCGGTCACAGTCGAACCGATCGTAAAATCTATACATTCTACAGATTATCGTACAAGAATATTATTTTAAAGTTGCAACAAAAATCTGTAAAAAAAAGCAACCCTGTCATGTTATTCATCTTCTATCTATCATCGTACCTTTAATTTTCGTAGTTTTTAGCATAGCTATCGCGTGTGTTGGATATTTTTGACAAGTAAAACGATATATTTTCATGTAATAGAAAAAAAAGTTAAATAAACATAAATCGTTTGCCCTAATATAAAAAACAATTGTCTTTTTCGAACGAACGAAAGAATGGAGAAAGAGCAAGAAATGTAGAGTTATACCAAATATCTACGCCCTCGGATAATTCGTAAAACGTAACGAAACTGGGCTGCGTTTACACGAGATACAGAGCGATGGTAATTTACTACATAAATTATAGTATCAACTGGACGACTATAGGGTAACGGCTTGAATTCCTTTTTTATTAACTTTTTGTTACAATTTACGAATAAGAGTAAACAAATAATTTCATACATGAAACGAAGATTGGCATCGAATCCTCTGTATACGAATTAATGGTATGGAGAAGTCGGTCCAATGTCAAATGAGCGATATCATTTATTTTATGCGTTTCTTAACGCTCATAAATGTGTTTATTCCATAAAATGCGACGTTTATCGTATAAAATTACATTGAATATTTGCATTAATTTCGAACGAAGTGCAAGGCGAGTGTTTGTGAAGTGTGTATCTCCGCTCTACGCTAACGCCAGGTGTGGAACATAGCTCATACTACATGTAGCATTGAAGTGATCTAGGGAACGCGGATTCGTGACACGGACACCTCGAGCAAGACAAAGTTCATTCGCAATATTTGAAGTGTGTCCAAATACTTAAATGTGTAGGTCCTCACCAAAACGTTACATTCCCATTATAAATGATTTTAAGTAATCAGGAATTCTACATAGCTTGTAAAGTTGTTGCATTTCGGTGCGATTTAATGATTTCATATTGGTTTAGCACAGGATTGGTCACGTTTTGTCGCAACTTTAATTAAGATACAACATTTTGAGTGTGTTCAAATACTTGTTCACAAATCTGGATTATCTCCAACTACAGGAGTTATTTTTATTTTATTTTTTTATATCTCAACATAGATGAAGAAGAATTTCGATAAATATCCACATCTATGTAAAGATGTCAAAAAATAATATAAAAATAACTCCTATAGTTGGAGATAATCCAGCTTTGTGAACAAGTATTCGGACACACTCAAAGTGTTGTAAATAAATGAACTGGTCAAATTATAAGCTTAAATAATAAAATGAAAATGATATTTTCTGGCGTTTATCGTATTTGTGATCCAGGATTATACAATCGGACCTAACATACAATTAAAAGAGTTTCTGCCCAATAAAAAAGCTTCTTTCATCTCCCCATAGATGTCTCTAGTGATATTCTAGTAATTCAAGCACTATGTTTCGAATTTGAACAATATATAAAGGTTCCAAGAATTTGAGTAGTGTGGTTGTCAATCATGGTTAGAATTGGTGGTTACACGCATGTAAAGTGATCACTTGAATCAACCTATGACGGTCGCAAGCCCCGTAAATGCCCAGGCTTCCATATTCTTCTTCATCTATGTTGAGAAGCCAAAAATGATAGTGTTATATTGTATATACTTATTGTTTATTATTTCTTGCTATGGAGGTGTTAATGAGCAAAGTCAAACAGCGAGAGTCCGCGGGTGTCAAAGCCTACTTACTGCAATACCTACTCGCTTTTATCGAGAATCATACATTGAGCACGCACCAAAGCGCGAATCATTGCGAAAATCACCATTCATTTCATCGAATTTGGTCATAAATATTTTATTTCGATGAATATTATTGAATGAAATTTTATACTCGACTTACTTCATATCAATATGGGAGTCAACAAATTCCGCCCACATTTTTTGAGCAAACAAGTTCAAATTGTACATCCATTGAATTTTGGGGAGTAATAATAAAAGTGAAAGTTCGTTTTGCCTTATATATATATATATATATATTTTTTTTATTCGTTAACCTTTGAAAACGATAAACTCATCACGCCAATATTAGAAGTAGTTTTCACCAGTACTACCTGAAACCGGAGAAATTATCTAATGAAACGCATATTATTTCCGTACCTTTCATACGAATTTTAGTACAGGGGTAAATAAAATAAAAAAGTGATTATTTATCAATTTAACTATGCGAATTTCTACTATGGTAACTAACTAATTAAGCATCACGCCGCTTCCTCGCAGGGGTATGCAGACAAGATAGAACGCTATATCTTTGCAAATATTCTTCGTCTCTTTCACATTCATGCATCTATCACCTCACACGTACCCGCCGATTATTTTGACTCATAACCTGTTCACGACCGAGTATTTGAAGTATGTACTTGATTATTTTCGTCGGTCTATCTATGCTTCTATTCTATTTTTAATTACACACGCCTCATATATTTGTTTTACCGATAGTTCCTGACTCATTCATTCAACGTGTCAAAACCATGTCAACACACCTTTATAAATTTTGAAGAAAAGGCTTATTTCACATATATCATAAACGGTTTTCCGCACATTCATCCAAGTGATCGCATTTCGAGTGCATTCAATCTACGGAAACTAGAAATGGTACAGGACTCCGTTGCGTACTTATAGTTTAGCTTCCTCTGTTTGGGGTTTGTTTGCTTTAGCTGGTTTTGATTATACTACATTAAATTATGCATTTAAATGTACACATTATAAACGTAGCAATCGCTTTAAGACCGGTTGCGATTCGTGGATTCGATATTATAATACAATATTGTGAATAAGGAGAGGAGAATTATTACACGATGGTAGCCAGTAATCAGTAAGCAACATGATCGGCATTTACCGGGAGATTGTCCGATTAGTCATATTTCGCAATCCACAATAAGTGGACATAATGTCCAATGGCTTATAAGCTGTAGCGAGCTTCATTCCGAGAACCCGCAGAGTAAATACGAAATCGACATTTATTTTCCTTTTAAATGTGGACAAAATAAAGATACATACAACGTAAATCCATGAATAATGTCAAACTAGCTGTTAAGGGGGAATATTCGATGGCTCGCAACTTAATGTTCACTCAACTATTTGAATACATAGTTTTTTTTTCTTAAAACACCGTTTTTGTATGAATAAAGTAAGTTTTATTCGAAATAAATACATGCTTTTGAAAAGAAGAGTTATTAAAAGGTAAGGAGTTTAAAAAATGATAAAAATATTTTTTCAATATATGTTCTTAAAAAAATCTAATTTCAATATATATTCTAAAAGAAATTGTACGCGAGACACGTCTGGCTTCTCCTGCAGTCGATCGCTTACTGAATTGTGTATTTGCGAGAACCCCCTTATTAAAACAATTTTTCTGAAATTAAAACCACAATTCGGATGCAAGTAGTGTAATTCGGATGTAGTATTTATAGTCATGGAAACTCATTTCAAACTTCTTTTTACTTTTATACGAGTATATATATGCTCACAACATATTTACTAGTAAAATATTTAAGAGCATTACAAAATTTGTATACGATTATGAGAAAATTTTTAATTATCTTTTATTTTATTTTAATCTAATTGAGTACTCTTCTCATTTCTTAGATCTTGTTGTATATGCCTTTATTTAAGTAAGAATAAAAAAATACACGAATGCATAAAGTACGTAAATAGGAATTACAAAATTTGTTGTTACGTTATTTTTAAGAATTTGAGATGCACCTGGGAAAAAATGTAACCAAAATGATCATGAAAAACCAGGTAATTTATGACGGTAATTTTGCACTATGCACTTGAAGAACACAAAAGCGCGTTGTTTAAAATGTGCATGTGTGTATAAAAACAAACCAGCTGCAATATAAAGATTCTCATTCTCACCGAAGAAAAGTATGCCTAATTTTGAGATAAAGTGAGATGTGTAAAGTTGAATAGATTAGCATGATCGATAACCCCCAATGTTGTATAATGACCTACTTATTGCTCGCACTTTCTCTAGCCTTTTCGGATTAGCGCGATATTAATCATCGATACTCGCCATAAAACAAAATTAAGGCGATAGAAAATAATCGCGAGTTCCTGAAATCGGCAGATGCCGAGCTCATATCGAAACGTAAGAAAAAGGCGGTTGCGCCGAAGAGATCATACGACGTCACAAGAATACTGGTCGACGTCCATAAAAGAGCTTAAGATTCGCGGCCACACTCGTTTCAGTTACCTCTTGAAGCGGTAACGAGACAGATTAATCGGCTACGAGAAGAGAAAGAGAAAACACAAGAGCCGCGCGGATTGAAGCGGTGTTCTGCATCTCGATAGTCAGGTTTGACGACCCTGTGTCTGAGGCTATGACCATAATACGAGAGACTTGCGTCATCCGACCAGGTAAGGCCCGATACACACGACAATCCACGAGACTACCGCCGCGGTAAAAGGACCGAACCGAGTCGCTACAACTAAACAACGCGCAGTGTAAATACCCAGTCTTTTTATTCGCAAACCTCGATTTATTGTCTTATCGACTCGAGGCTCGATTGTCGTCTAGAAATATTTGTTTACCAGAGGGAATGAATCGAACACAAGTGTGCGTGCGCAATTATGTGGCAAAATAGTACGATGAATGAGGACGTTCACTCTTTATACTCGGTGGCCGTAATGTGCGTCCGATACGCGCGTAACTCGCTCGCCGCGGATCGCGAGGCGTGAGAGTTTTCCGATGGAGTCTGTTGCCATATTTCCCGCCTGAATTAGCTTTGCCATGTTGGGGAAGGCAGGTCGGCGTGTATTATGGGACATAATTACTGAGAAAAAATACATTTAGGCCGTCCCTGCCGACCTAGTATCGGCCCAAACGGTCGGATTAGTCAGAAAACGTGGCTTATTTGGAGTGCCGAGTGGGGGACGACAATCGCCTTGAGGAATTATCGAAATATATAAGAATTTCAATCGCGAGTTGATTGTTAATTCGAATAGTGCTGAATTGGTCAGAACAACTTATCATTGCTTAATAAAATAAAATTTGCTTGTATTCTGAGAATTATTGTATCGCTTATACCTGTAATTCCAAAAGTCCGATTGTGGTTCCGTGATCAATGCTGCAAGAGGCTCTACATATGTACTGCCACAATTTGATTGCTATTTTTTAAAATAAGCCGCTAAGGCTTACAAGATAAATGTATTGAATTTAAAACATCATAAATTTTCCCAGTGTTCAAGTGCTTTTCTAAGAATGTAGAAAAATAATGGTCCTCGCGGTTTACGGGAGGATTACTTGAACATGTAGGCATGCGACAAATAATTTTCATTAATTTACTTAAGTATAGAAAAACAATAAAAGGAAGCATTATGCTATTCCATTTTAATGAATTGTACTTATAATATCGCGTGTAACTGGAATATTGACATGAACGTTTACATTAGAATGTCTAATTATTAATAAATATTTTTAAATGTTCAAATAGAGCGGCGCGCGCCACGCGGACACCGGACACAAATGAATTTCATCGTGAAATCAAACTGATTTGTGTTACCACCTATTAATGAGAACATCTGTAGTTCTCAAAACTTGTAGTGTTTACATTAAAAAGCTCTAAAGTGATATTTTAGGTGACAATTTTTGGGAGCTAAATATTGAGTCCCTTTTATCAAGGGGCCGAAAACTGTAATCCAGCTCCACGGAATATTTGGTTCAATCCAATAAATACCGAGATATAATTCTTTTTCAATAGTAAAGCTTGCTAAACTGCAACGACAAGCCAGTGCATAGTGATAAGTATCAATTTTCATCATTCATAAACGCATAAATACAGTAAGATGTGGTTGTTGATTTATCACAGCAATTTTTTTCAATAGGACAGTATGTAAAATAATCCAGTTAGGATCTTACAAACATCTAAATAAAAGGGCCTCTGCTAAATAAAAGCTTTCTCAAATTAACCATAGATGGCACCCGTGAACCCAAACAATGTGCGACATGAGATTTATGATATATGTATGAATTCCAAAAAAAAGTAGTAAGTTGTTATTCAATCATGTTACACGTGTGTAAAGTGATCACTTAACCAGCCTATGACAGGTAATAAGCCCAGCAAATACTGAGACATTCATATTCTTCTTCATCTATGTTGAGATGTCAAAATATTTTTTTATCCTGAATGGCGTATCCACATGCTATTTTTAATATAAACGATACTCTAGCGTGTTTGCATAAACAATAAATCACATTTTTGTGGTCCGTTTAAATGCACGATTCTTTCATTGTAAAACTCGCGCGGCGTTTAAGCTTGAAGCAATAACTAGTCGAATCGATAATCGCAAATTACGATTAAATTATAGCTCGGTACTGAATCATTATTCCGAGACCTTCGCAAGTGATACGAGACACTAACTGAATCACTGCGATGTAGCCATATAAGGACAAAACTTTAAGTGGACAGAGAAAGTGCTGTTAAAAAATTGAATTCTACATTTACGATGCAATGGATACTGCATCTTCTGCGCCCACATATTATTATGCTTCGGTATACCTAGTAAGGGCAGCGAGGGGTTCCTTAAAGGTACTGTAGGACAAACCTAACGTTGCATTTACATTATACCTATAAGAGGATGGGTAAACCAGCAATTTGAAAAAGGCGCTTGGAATTTGCATTTTATATTCTCTGAACACAAAATGAAACTCGACAGATTCTAATAAAATGTATCTTGTAATATTTCAGTATTTATTTTATAGAAATATTTTTTCTTATTTGACAACTGAAAAGGCGAAACGAACGATATCGTGTGTGTTGCGGCGCCTTTTTTGACAGTTATACGAATAAAGCTCCCGTTGAAAGTCATTATTTAATAGATGATGCCAAGGGTTACCGTTCGAGAGTTTTGCTGCTTTAAATAATCGCGTAGATAAACAATAATCGTTTACGCAAAAAATATTTTAAAAAAATACATAGATAATACTCATTTGGAATCATTCAAAAAGAGCCTTCTATCAACAAAGAAAACACGAGTATTAATTACCAATGTTTCACGAGTAGCTACCAGCGTTTGAACCATTGTTTAACGAAGCTCAGCAAAAATAAATTAGAAACCATGTATTATTCACGATCCATTTTCATATATTTCGATGAGATGCAAACCAGTCACGCTCGGAGGATTGTATTTTTTAATGCACTTACTCGATCAGCATGCCCATGCCTGCCGTTGACGAAATTCTCCAGGGGAAATCTGCACACCGATGATCTGCTACAGCGCGGCGGTCACGGGCGAACTTCTACCACCGCATCGCGTCGTATGCGGTGAAGAGTGCCGCGTGATGTCGGTCAGGACTGGCAGCTGCCGAGATCAGCCCAGTACCATGGCCGGGTCACCTTCCGCAGAAGTCGCGCGCGAGACAAGCGCGGGTGCAACCGAACTTCGGGAGGGACTGTCAGATATACAACACTTCGAGGGCACCGAACACCGAACAAGTGGCCGACACAATAACAACCTAGACTGATACGCGACTCGCTTTCAAAGAGCGACCGCAAACAAATAAAAGTTTTCTCGGCTGTCAAAAAACGCGATAATTGGTCTTCGGCACACAGCGCTCGATTATTGACAATTATTATAAACACTGATTTTTTATAAGTCGAGCTGTTGCCGACGATCGCGGGGATGACACACGAGCTGTCACTAGGTTTTTTCGGAGTGCATGTGCACCGTGCGCTGTGTTGACGGGTGAGGAGGGCCCCCGCGAGTGTTGCTCGTAGTGGGTTCGTTTCGCGACTGGAGCGCGAGGCGCGCGGGCCTTATTGGGTCCGCGGAGCGCGTGGGCGGCGCGGGCGCGGGCGCGGGCGGGGGCGGGGGCGGGCAGGGGGGAGGTGGGTGCACATCGGACGCAGGTGTCGATATGGTTCTACGGTATAGTGAGGATGAGGTTCGCAACCCATCGTCGCGATGGTCACCGAGGAATTTGGAGATGTGACGGTGGGTGCTCGAATCGAAAGAAAACTGACACGTTTGAATGGGCACTCCGCGGGCGAAACGAAAGACTTCTAGTTTCTACGATTACATTTATCACCTAAACATAATATATAACTAACTACCTACATAGTGTACGAGTGCGGACATTCGGCGAGTCGATAGTGGGTTATTCTCATTTACATCAAAAACGAGTTTTAGAAAATAACCTTACATAATTTTGTAGAGCTAAATTATTAATAACGGTGAAATCACGTATATTTTGCAAATACAATATATCATTCGCAAAAGTAGCGTTCGTCGCAACTTAAGACTGGACGAAACTTTTCCAATATTTTACGTTCAAATAAAATATGCAGGATATCAATCATATCGTAGGAAATAAAACAACCGGTACACGTTTCTGCAGATTGCAGCGTCATTTCGAGTGACGTAAGATCTTGAGAGATTTGAATAATACTACATTGCCTTTGTTTAATTCGAGTTAAAACATAGGAACAAGAATGTGACGTCAATTCAATTTTTAAAAACGCAGAAAAAATATACAATATTATAATAGCCCAGTTCAGTATAGATGCACGAAGGCATTACACGGAAGTCGAACACGCAAAAGTCAGTCATTGAACTAATATCAACAATGCAAAGAAAATATCCATATTGCACGTATAATGCATTGTGTATGAAGGCTCGGAAACACCGGCTACCTAATAATAAATAGCATTCGATACTAGCCTAGTCTTTTTACCTTTATTTATTTCTAACCATCATGTATGGTACTGTTTACAAAGGTACAAGAGAAAGAAGTTTAAAAGGTGACGAATGTCGCTCAACGAATGGTGTAGGAATGCTATAATTTACTAGGAAATTTGTTGCAGTTCGGATCTCCATCGATTATATTTAGTTTTTATGCAGGTGAGAGAAAAAGGACGAAGGAGAAAAGTATGAAATATGGTACGTCCACAGTAGCAATGAGATAAATCGAATGAAAATAATCGAACAGTTCGAATAATTCACTTGATGCCTAAAATTTGTGTTCAATTAGATAAGTAATTAAAAATTAAGTGTAGTAATAAATATCAATAGTCGATTAGAATTAGATTTTATTATAGCGAAATTTCTTGACGACCTTCTCTTACCCGATTCAGTGATTCGTATTCGCAGAAAAAATCTTACTTATTCGAATAATGTTTACGTCTGTATTTTTCGAAAATGTAATGACTCAAATACTTATTATAAGATTAATATAGCTATAGTATTTTTTACATATATTTAATGTTTATCCTAGTGCTTTTTTGTAGTATTTCAAAGTACGTAAAGTAAATCAAAACCGATTGATCGATGTACAAATTTAGTGTCCACAAAATAACGTAAGATTATTTCACGAAATATCTAGCCGCTAATTTGGAAAATCACGCTTAATACAATATAATGAACAAAGTTGGCTGATTGCAAAATAGTAGAAACCGCAGAATTTCCTTCTCTTATCACATCCGGGCGACCATCGCTCTTGAAGCCGTAATGGAGACCATTTTGCGGTGGCTACTGTGTTTTGAGTTTGGCTTCCTTCTTCGTTATATTGTTTAAACCGACAGTTTTTATATGACAAGTTAATGATGCATTGTATACTTATTTCATTCTTTTAAAACAAAACCAATCAAATGAGTTATTAGGTAATATCATTAAAAGACAACAGAAGTATTATCTAATATTTTGTCAAATACCAACGATAAAGTGGTTGTTTTTTATCTTTTCTTTTTATATTTACTTTGTTTTTTTTCCTTATTTAGTCAAATCCATCGTACAATTGTCGCGAATAACTCACTTTTACTTACTATCTATATTTTATTCATGACTCTCACCGCAAAAAGGTGAGGGAAATCAAAATACGATGTATTTACTCGTAGGCATAAAAAATACATTAATGGTTTTTACTATGTCAGTCAAGGTAAAATGTTATTTTATACAATTAAATTTATTTATCAAATGTTTTATTTGAATTACATAATGCACATAAATGATGCGCAAAAATAAAGATTTACTAACATCAAAAGTCGAAACGTGAATTAAACGACAGGATACCGTGTGAGGAAACGACAGACGATGAAAAATAAATAAAAACTAAGGCTGGCGTATCAGCTTTCCAAATGCCGCAATATTTGGATCAAAAGGCCTCCAAAAATATCAACAGAGGATAGCGTTTTCTCTCGATTGGTACCAGGAGAGTAGCTGGCTCCGGTGGTGTTACGAAAGGTGACTCTCGGCAGGTGTCATATAAGGAAACCGTTCTTAGCGAGCAGCTCCCACGTCCGTCCGCCAAAATTTGCCGAAGACAGCGTGCAAATACTACGTCAGGTATCCGCAAACCGAGTAAATTATCATTGCGACAATCGCGAAATGAAAAATAAGCCAATCTGCCGAAGAGAAAGGTATGATTCCGGCGTGCAAAGAACGATCTATTTAGATTTGAAGGATGACATCCCCGAAAAAGGAGAGACTTGAATTAAATCCTAAATTTTTCAAAATTTTAAGGCGTTCTTAAACCTGACTATATCAGTTTCTGCCTGGGGAACTCCCACTAAAAATGCACGATCTCCAAACATGGCGTTTGAAGATCGCACATTTTACAGATCGAACAAAACAAACTCTAAAAAGGTGGAAAGGATGGTTCCAAAAGTCACTCCGTATTTGAATCTGCAGCTGATGAGTTTAAAATCCGAAGTTTGATCCGATCAATATTTAGAATAAGTGGGATATTGGACATGACAAGGGAACAAAGAAGATAAGAAACTTATATTAGTACAGCCATTACCGGCGCTGTTGCTACTAATAGTTAAGTATTGAGATGTGAAGGCGACTCTAAGAGGTTATAAAAATAAAACAAGTTTTCCATGAACGTAGCAGTAAATTGAAACCAGCAGTAAATTATAACGACATAAATGTATTTATTCTAATGTAAATAGTAAAAAAAACACATAATAATTCAGTTCTACAATACTTCAGAAAAAAAACTGTCTTCCAACCTCTTAGCTTGTTTTCATAAACCAAAAATTGACCTTTCATTAAGCGTCATTCGCTTGGTGTCTTACTTGTATTATGGAAATAAATAAAATTTGACTGTGAATTAATTATTAAAGTTAGGCTCTTTCGAAACTCGAACAATATTTTACGTACAATGACACAGATTCTAAATCACCTTTGTGCGGAACCTTTTGGTTAAAGTTAATTAACCAGCTTTTGTCCGCGCGTTATATCGTGTGCGACCTTCGGTAATACGAGCAATTATTTATATCGCTTTGTAAAACGGCAGCAGGTTACCGCAGCTCGAAGATATTAATATAGCAAATAGTCATTAGAAATTATCCAACTTTATTGACCAATTATGGCGTACGTAAAAAATTCAAACGCTTACGAGAGCGATTTACAAATGCGCATCCTTGAGCTTGTTCAGTTCGAGGAGGTCACTGGATCGGTTTTCTATGTATCACAAATGACCATGGACGAGTGTAATACCGAGAAGGCACCGCGTGGAAATTTCAACTGAAACTTTCGCCAAATATTGTTATTACAAGAAACAAATAATTTCATCAGCTTTGTGCAAGATATTGAACGTAGCGACAAACTTGAAAAGAGATGAATAGACATTCTTGTAGAGGTACGCCTACGGGCTCATCTCGTGTCCTTTATCGACCATCGACACCCTTCGAATGAGATCAGATCGGCGTTATCTTTCATCTCCCGACCCTCGGGACGGCCATTTAAGGGAGTAGTTCCGACAGCCCGAGATAAACAAGCCTCAACAGATCGCCTCGTTTGCCAACCGATGAATGAATTCGATTCGTTGCAGGCACTGCCATCTCTCGCGCGACTAGCGCAAATGATTGTAAACGAAGTTCACCCACTTGGCGCTGTACAGCGCCATTCGTCGGGAAAAGTCGATTTGATGGCGAAAATCCTTCATATTTTATGAGCGCATTTTATATTTCCAATTAACTGCTGTCATTGGGCAAAATTAAAAAATACGCAAAAAATAATAACGAATCAAATAACGTATTCAACCAAAAATAATCAAAGGTAATAACGAACAATATACATATTATTTTTTGACATCTCATCAAAGATGAAGAAGAATATGGAAGTCTGGGCATTTACGGGGCTTACGACCGTCATAGGCTGGTTTAAGTGATCACTTTACACACGTGTAACATTCACCAATTCTACCCATTATTGACAACCACACTACTCAAATTCTTGGAAGTTCTATATATATGAACCATTTTAGAAACCTTGTTCATGAATCACTAGAACTTCACTAGAGACATCTATTGGTGAGATGTAAAGAAGCTTTTTATTAAGCAGAAACTCTTATATTAGTATGTGAGATCCGAATCCTGGATTATAATCACACACATGAGAAACGCCAGAAAATACCATTTTCATTTTTATTATTAAGCTTATAATTTGACCAGATAATTTATTTACAACATTTTGAGTGTGTCCAAATACTTGTTCACAAAATCTGGATTATCTCCAATTACAGGAGTTATTTTCATATTATTTTTTGACACGTGTGTAAAGTGTTCACTTAAACCAGCCTATGACGGTCGTAAGCCCCGTAAATGCCCAGACTTCCATATTCTTCTTCATCTTTGATGAGATGTCAAAAAATAATATGAAAATAACTCCTGTAATTGGAGATAATCCAGATTTTGTGAACAAGTATTTGGACACACTCAAAATGTTGTAAATAAATTATCTGGTCAAATTATAAGCTTAATAATAAAAATGAAAATGGTATTTTCTGGCGTTTCTCATGTGTGTGATTATAATCCAGGATTCGGATCTCACATACTAATATAAGAGTTTCTGCTTAATAAAAAGCTTCTTTACATCTCACCAATAGATGTCTCTAGTGAAGTTCTAGTGATTCATGAACAAGGTTTCTAAAATGGTTCATATATATAGAACTTCCAAGAATTTGAGTAGTGTGGTTGTCAATAATGGGTAGAATTGGTGAATGTTACACGTGTGTAAAGTGATCACTTAAACCAGCCTATGACGGTCGTAAGCCCCGTAAATGCCCAGACTTCCATATTCTTCTTCATCTTTGATGAGATGTCAAAAAATAATATGAAAATAACTCCTGTAATTGGAGATAATCCAGATTTTGTGAACAAGTATTTGGACACACTCAAAATGTTGTAAATAAATTATCTGGTCAAATTATAAGCTTAATAATAAAAATGAAAATGGTATTTTCTGGCGTTTCTCATGTGTGTGATTATAATCCAGGATTCGGATCTCACATACTAATATAAGAGTTTCTGCTTAATAAAAAGCTTCTTTACATCTCACCAATAGATGTCTCTAGTGAAGTTCTAGTGATTCATGAACAAGGTTTCTAAAATGGTTCATACATATAGAACTTCCAAGAATTTGAGTAGTGTGGTTGTCAATAATGGGTAGAATTGGTGAATGTTACACGTGTGTAAAGTGATCACTTAAACCAGCCTATGACGGTCGTAAGCCCCGTAAATGCCCAGACTTCCATATTCTTCTTCATCTTTGATGAGATGTCAAAAAATAATATGAAAATAACTCCTGTAATTGGAGATAATCCAGATTTTGTGAACAAGTATTTGGACACACTCAAAATGTTGTAGAACAATATACCATAGTACCACAATATCACATTTCGAGAATGTCACATACTCGTCAGAAACCTTAATAAAATTAATAACTCCACAAAGACTACAATATTTTATCGGTATATTATAAAACCATTTAGCTTATACGCGATCCACATTTAATACATCTTAATTCTCGCTTTGCATTGTTTTCAAAAAACAGTATTGAAGAAAAAGCTATTAATTTTTAAATCCTTGATAATAACTCCGAAACTATAGAAGTTCCACATTACGCAGTAGAAGATAAAAGCAGAGTAAACACCGTTGAAATGGGATCCTTAAGACAAATGTGTAGAAAAACGCTGTATGACAACATTTTAAAAATATATGTTAGAATGGAACGTAAGGCTAAGTTCAGGAAAATTGGAAAGATTAAGAAAGGTTCCTCGATGTGGTTTGGAGATGTGGAACGAATGTATGACGGGTGATTAAGAGAGTAAGAACATTTGTCAGATATGAATAGCAGAACAGAACGAGGACGACCAAAAAGACTTGGCTCGACCAAATCAATCAGAACCTAAAATCTTCGTAAATAAATTGTCGTTTCAAAAATATACCTAACCGGAAGGAAAAGGGGAAGATACAGGGGTTAAGGACCAACCTAATTTATATATATTTTTTTATTTAGACTTTTCGTAACAAGATCAAATTTTAACGGGAATTATGAACACGCGCACTTGTCAACAAATAGCCATGTATCAAATCCACGAATCACTAGGTTTATTCATAGATTCTTATTTAGAACAATAATTGGCAAGGAGTGAGGAAAGTTTAATATGCGCGATAATCCATACGATAATCCACGCGATAAGCCAAAATACAGGCAATCAATATTTGATCAATTTATTTATAACTAAGCGAGATATAGATTTAGGTATTTTTAAAATAGTGATCAATGTAAGCTATATTTTTACAGGGCAAAAATTTATTAATTGATTAAAATGAAAGACTTTTTGGCAGACATATCTTTTAATGTGGGCGCGTTGTGGGACAGGTTACCGACTCCAATATTAGTCTAGCGAGTTCGATTTCCGAAAAAATATACTGTGAATTGGATTAGTCTTTAATAAAAAAAAAACTTTTATACGAGCACTTTTAAGTTTATTACTGTAAAAACGACTAGTTTCAAGAACTGCAGATGTTCTCATTAACAGGTGAAAATACGAATAGTTTGTATTTTGATTTAAATCATCACGTTATTCCACAAGTGTATGCCAAATCAATCAATCATATGGTTTATTCTTCGTCATTGTTTCTTCTCTACTCGCAGTTACTTCTATGGCGCCTTTCCTCTCCTTTACCACACCATTACACTACATAAGATACTGCAATGCAAGGTAATCGATACGTTATATTAATTGTAAATTGCATACGTTACTATAGTAAAAATCACACGTTGTATAGTTGACCCTATCGCAATCGAACGCGAGAACACAGTAAAAGTCGATTACACAAGCGGATAAAATTTTACATAAAAATTAATATTAATAATAATAATAAAAATTGTTTATATTTTGTCGTATGGTAGGTATGCTTATCTTTGATTAGATTACGACTTTTTTATTGAAGTATAAAATAAATGATAATAATTAACTTGGGAGGAATACTATATCCGCATTCGTCCTGGACGTTCCCTTTAAATCTCCAGTTAGTAATGTGGTGTCGATATTTCCGCCGATTTTCCGTTACGCCCGTCGCAGGAAGGGACTGTGAGCAGCGTGACGTCAGAGTGCTCTGGTGCAGTAGGCGTGGTGCCAGCGCACTGAGATTTTATCTCTTTTAACAGAGTATTTCTGGACGGTGTGTAGTGTGTACCATTCAATTGTTTAATATCGTTTCTCGTCCAATACGCTTTCAAAATACTGCATTAAAGTCACTAAAATAGCAGCACAGTTTACGCAGTGTTTAAGCGAGATTTTTGATATTTGTTAATATTGTTAATTAAAAAAATCTCCAAAACGATAAAGCAAATAAATTTTGGCGGATTTAAAATGGAAACAACTATTTTGGGAGTTTTAAACGTATGTCCTTTCAAGATTTATTTACATGACGTGACGAAGAACGCTACGATGAACAAAAAATAAAATCAAAAAATGCGAAAAATATATTGATATTTAATATTTAATGAGTATCAATCGAAAACAAATAATAATAAATAAAAGGATTCATCAACAATTGTTACTTGGTCTCACAAATGTAATTCGGTAATGGCTTTGCGATTACAGTAATACAAATTAATATGAAATAAATGATGCTGAAATTATCCTTAGGATATAAAAATAACTAGGAATAAAATGTTTCCGCGATAAAGTTGGGTATAGGGTTTGAAGCGATTTGCCAGCCTCGCAATAAAGAGAAAAAAGCAATAAAAACGTCTCCAATAAGGCAATAATTAATGGACGGTCTCAGTTTATGACAATGCGAGAGCTCTCGTAAAGACCTCCTTCAATTAAACGGCCGAAAATGCCAGTAAATTTTAATGACTTCATCCCGTTAACGATGCCTGTACCGAGGTATCCCATATACGGTATTGGCTGCGCTATCGATCGACTTAAAAGGTCGTGGCCTTCCGCGACGAACGAGACCTGCCGATATGCCGACAGATCCAGGAGACTTGTATGAGATAACAACACACTGCGGAGCGTCCTTGAAACTGGACATCGTGAATCAGATTCAAAGTGACATGGCAGTTTTTCAATCGTAAGTCAAATATAACAGATAAGGAGATTTTCCCTATGAGCTATAACGACGTGCTTCCTGTTTTGCAAACCATCTCGATTGACGAATTATTTTTGTTTACCTACCACAAACTGGTTACTAGACCAATTCTCAAAACATTCTCCACTGTCGACATTTAACAAAACAAAATGATTGAATATGCATTCAAGACTTGTCATTCCAAAGTCAGCTGATATCCGTCATTTTGTTTAATGTTCGACGTATTGAGAAAATTAAATAATATTTTTTTTATATGGAAATGGATCACTGATCGAAAATGCCACACTAAATAAATGATATAATTAGGGTTAAAAAATTATTTTACAATTTAGCACGTCATAATCTTACATTTTGATGATTAACGTTAACAGTAAAAAAAATAAAGGCCTAGTCATGCGTAAAGCGACTGTGAAAAGCAAACATAGAAATTATTGAAATGATTCATAAAATATTGGACAAGTATGTACGGATGTATACATGTATGTCATTGGACATATTTAATGTAACGAAAGGCGGCTGCTTTCATTATCAGGTTTTGACACACAGGTCCTGAGCGCTGGTTATTTTTATGAACTTTTTAAGTTGTCCGCTCGACAAGGGTGGTCCATGTTCAAAATATCAATGATTATTTAACGATCAATTCCCAAAGTATAGGGATTATAATCGATTGGACTTGAAGATTGTAATCACCATTACCACTGGCATAATCCGAGTATACGCCGTGCTTTACAAGCGGCGCCCGCGAGTTTCACGAGCTCCAATCCACTAACATAGGGCGAGTTTCTACTTTGCAGCAGATTCAGGTAAACCGGGCTGCCGGTTTCCAGTGGAGGAGGAACGAGGAGTCAGGTCACGAACTGCAGCACACCGGCCTGGTGACTTTCATTCACTCTAACGAAGCGAACATATCACACGGAACACAACGAGATGACAATCTTCTCCAGCATGAAAGCAAAATTATCTTCCAGAGTAGAAATGCCAGAAGACTCGGTAATCGCCGATATCGTCGAGAATAAACTTTATTACAAAGTGCCGATGCGTTTATCCTTCATCTATTACTGCACATCATCGAGACTGGACTAGACTAGACTCGATGGCGGTACATTATTTCTGAACGTATCCTAAGATGTATTCATCTGTAGTGTCAATTATAATGAACTCCGATGAAATATATCTACTAAATTTGCATTGCCCGACAACTCGTATTGGCAGTCGGGATTGGAAATCTAACGATCACTCGGGTGTAGTATGAACGTTTATAATTATTTAGGAGGAGAAGCAAAGACGCGGGAAATATGTTGCGCTTATATGGGGAGGGCCGATATACTACATGCTGTACTGGCTATACTATATTATCTTTATCAAACCGTGGAGACTTATTATTAATTACAATGAACAGGAATAACATTCAAGGTCGTATCCTTCACGTTCTTGCAGAGTACATACTTTAAAAATCTTTATCGATGTTTACATATTATAAAAATAAATAAATAATTGATTGAATTCTCACTCACCACATGGCTTGCACAGACACGGGCTTAAAGATGTGTTGCCTGCTGCACACGCTCACGCTGAAGCCACTGTAAGTAAAACAGAAGTAATATGTTAAAGCAATAAAAAAGCGATTCATCAACATTGTAAATGGTGCTTTTCCTACATGCAGCGTGGATTAGTGTCGGGAAATCACATTACTAAGCATAAATGTTAACTCACATACAAGTATCTTCTCTGGCGAACTTCATCATGCAAAGAAGCTCAGATGATCAATTGCAACATAAATAGTATAGATAACTTGAACTTTACTCCTGGATACTTATCTCTAACAACTGAGGCATTTTGAAACCGATCGTCGATCCGTTTTCTTAGGAAGTCAATGTTACCGAAAAAAAAGTTTTTGACCAATTAGAAGGAAAACCGAAGAGAAATTTGCATGATCAAGTATTTTAAATACTTGAAAGTGGTCAAGTCAGGAGTTGGAATAATCGGTGGGTATCTATGAGGAGTTTCATAAATGTGGAAGAAGTGAAGTATGTTTGCAAAGACAGAGTATTGTGGCATTGTATTCTCTCTGTCTACCCTTGCGAAGAAGCGGCGTGATAGTAATGGCAGAAGGAAAAATTGCCTAGTTAACGCGTCTGTTATCGAGCGGCTAGACTGAATTTATGTAGACATACATATATATGTTTACATACGCAAATGACGTGTTTTTAAAACCATTAGTAAGTTCGAAGCATTTTCTGCAGAATAACTCGATAAATAGACACACAAATCACAGCTAAAACACTGAAAGGACAATTAAGAAGAAAACGCGACAGAAAGTGTGGGGGGAAAGTGCGAGGCGTAGAAAAGTTTTAACGTAATGGTGAAATATTGCGTCTGCACACGCAATAATCATTTCTGCCAGAGGAGCATTTTAGCTAGATTATTTTCGAGCCTGTAGTAAAGTTACATTCAAAACATAAATACCACTTAAATTTAATTACTTTAATTTACAGTAGCAATATAAACGGTTTAAACAGTACTGAAAAGCGGCTGCGTCATGCGTATTTACTAAAATAATAAAAATATTTGTTCGTCTTCAAACGATTACGAAATTGATTATTATTTAACTCGTAAATGCCAGACGTAAACAAAAGATAAGAGGTTTCCATAATATTGGCAGTGATATTTATTATACATTTAAATTATCAGCTGATAGAAAACAAAGAAAAAATACTAATTACCATTCTAGCGGGAACTTTCCTTTGGAAATCTGTCACTTGAGATTTGCAATCAGTGAACAGTAAGGTCAAACAAAAAATAAGCAGAAAGCGAAAGTTACGCTTCGAATTTAACATAAAAACGAAGCATTTTGTTGTTGTAATTTGCGTTAAAACGTTATTTAAATTAGAAAAAAAACTGTGGTAAATCTTGATAAATTCAAGTTTTTAACAATCTTATCTGAAAAAGCATAAGTTTATACGTTTTTGAGTATTGTAATTGGTAGTTGCGTTGGCATAAATCAATGATCGACAGTTATTGATAACTGCATACAATACGGGCGGTAAAATAGGATAAATGATAGCGATTACTATTATAATTCTCAGTAAGTATGAGATACGGAAGAGCGCAAGTAGGAATGCTATTGTATTGTCTCAATGGAAATACAGTCACGAGCAACAAGTCGGATTGTTAGTTAGTTCGATCAGCGAGTTGTCAACATATAACAAATTGAGACAAATGTTCGAAATGAAAAGCGATTCAAGTAGTCATTTTAAGTTCAACTTAATAAAAAGCTATTAAAGTCGTAATTATGTTTCTCGCAATGATCAGAAATGAAAGTGGCGTTAGAAAGCAAGACTTGACCTTTGGTAAATGATCATCGGCAGATAATAATTATTATTGTACACTTGGATAGATTTATAAAACTACTGAAATGAATAACAAAAAAGCAATAAAATTATTATTATTTATGTTAGAACGGTGAGAATTGCAGAAAAGAAGGTTCAAAGTGTAGAAATATCCATAGAGAATATAAAAGCTTTAACATTGATAAAATTTTCATAATAAATTTATATTATATTTTATATAATGAAATTGGATTCCGGTCAACGCATTCCATAGTGCCTGCGACAAAAAAATATATACATAAATTCCTAATATCTATTAGTCATTTGGTGATTTTTTGCTAAACGTCCTTTCTGCACAAAAAATAATAGATACTCGTAAATTGTAAATCAATATTAATTTTAATCAATATTTCAAGCACTAACTTTGTGATTCTCCATTTTGTTACAGGATTATTACACCAGGTATTTTATTATTTTTATTTAAAATTGTTTATTAAATACTATATGTTGAATGAATATATTATGCAATAATAAATTAAGTTCCAAACTTGGAAAATAACACCGCGATGTCAGATATGTACAAAAAATATCCTAGACAAAGCTCAGACAAAGCCAACCTCACAAAGGGAGGAGGGATGTCTGCCGAACAAAGGTAGCCTTTGTTATGATATAATTTCACTAAAGAATTCAGAAAAGAGCATGCTCGAATATGTAGCTAATTTTATGTTGTATTTTTATATTCGTACACAAAACTAATTTTATATTAGATTTGACTCATACTACTACCATCGTACTATTTCTTCTTCTTCGCAGAGAAGGAAAGGCAGAGGGGATGGAACGCCATAAATCCCAGCTTTCGCAACTCCAATGTAGATTTTTGAAATTACCATATTTCAGGTTATGATTGATCGAGTCATGACAAGTTTTTCTTAGTCATCCTCGCTCTCTCGTATTTATACAAACTTGCCAATTATATTTCATTTTAAATATTCTCTAGTTATCTATTCGCTACACACGACAAAACACGTAGCAGAAAACCTTTAAATATACCTATCGCATGAAGTATGTTATCTGGAATGGTCGCATTACACAATTTTAACTCGGTTTTCTGTACGTGTTTATGTTAAAATAAACAAATAAAAATGATTGAAAGGTCGCATTACCCATCTCCGTCGAGCGTGATGGCGGTGTCGGCCAGCACGCGCAGCACGAGGCCGACGGTGGTGCGCCGGTTGCAGTCGATGCCCAGCAGGCAAGCCTCCTCGGGCCGGGGCCCCGCGGGCGCTCCCGGCGCGCCGTCCCCCTCGGGCGCCTCGCAGCCCGCGCGCGACACCACCACGAGGTAGCGCGTACGCGCGGGGTGCACGGACTCCAGCTTCACCGCCTGCGGGACAAAAAAAGTGCATCAGAACAATGACAACTAATCTGGTATTAAAAAAAATTATAGAAATAATTATTTTTTTAATAATTTTTGATAATTTTTAATAACCCTCGGCCTTGGTGTGAGAGGAAAAAATCAATTGAAAAATCTAGTGGTAAAAACAACAACAAAAATATTTTCGTAATTAAATACAATATCACCAGTAAGTAATTTCAAAAGAAAAACTTTTTAGTTGTTGTTTTTGAGTAATTACAATATTCAAATTCGATTAGTTTTTGTATCTTTTATACAAAGCTCGTTACCAAAACTACATATTTAAGAAATTGACGTTTTTCGTCAGATATCCATAATTTTTATCATAAACTGAATAAAATAAAATAATAAATAAGATAAGGATATTATACAGGAATAAAATATGTCAAACGGTAGATATTTTTTGCTTTATTAAAACAAAATATCGGCCCGACTGAAAAGTAAGGGATCGAATCAAAGACATCTAAATCCGATTCGAATACAACCAACTGGCAAAAATCGGTGAATACTTCGAGATCCAGTAAATACTTTGTGGTATTATTTTTATGTAGGTTTTATTAAGGTTGGCTAATTAAAATACCGTGTAAACTAGGAATACGTGATTACGTGTGTGAATTTATTTTACACAATAACGAGAAAGGCGATCACAAAAATGTCTCTAAATATCGTTTAAACATTTTTTAGTATAATGTCTTAGATTCTAACAATAGTTCTCTCCCCAAACAAAGGAACGTGTCATTACTGAGAGGACTGCCATTCATGAAGCGACCCAGATTTGAGGCCATGTTCAGTTTCGTGATAATGACCACACTACACTGGGACCCGCTAATCATACACGACTGTCACCATTATTCTGAGCTTAAAAAACACTTAAGCTAAAAAATCATAATGACACGTTTGACCGTGATTTGTCCCAACATTTATCGAAGTTTATTCTGACACAATAATATTTACACGCGTCATGTATTTGATTCACTCGTGCGACACGACAGTAAAATACGCCTCGCGTAAGAACATAATATAGAAACAACTGTATTAAATATCATTTATTGATTTTGTGAAATGACATGTTTAATTTAATCAAATAAATAAAACACTTGTATAAGACCACACTCGAGTTTATCAGGCACCACTAGTTTCTAAAACCACAGAAGTTTTCATCGACAGACTAAAATATAAACTAGATTATACATAAGAACTTCCAAGATTAAGTACTCAATTAGAGGAATAAGCTTTAAAAAATTAATTTGTATGGCAACTCCTGATATGTGTGTGCGTCAATAATCACGGCCACCGCCACTTCTCACTCGCTTCGGGGAATCAATGATATCTTGTACTATTGATCAATAAACACATTTCATACTTTAAGTGTTAAGGGAACAGACTTTTTGAAGCGCCCCAGATAGTCTACGACAGTTTGATATGGCTTCAGTGGGCCAGAGGCTACTCCTAGAAACACCAATATTGGAAAAAAGGTAAATAGAGGAATAAATGCAAAGGAGACTATTTTAATTTCACCATATGTATATGGTACAGAGCGCTTCCTGCCGCCATACTAGTACTGCTTATTAAACTGAAACGTGCGTTTTATTTCTTGAGAAATATATTTGATTACATATATTAAATGACTAAACACCAATTCCAATATTTTAGCTAGGAATGTTTTTATCTTTTTTGAAGCAAGTGACATGCCTAAATGTGGCTATTTTTAACCTAAAACTGCAAAAAATGTACTTTACTTTGACTCTCATTAATAAAGTATTCAAACGTTTTAGGTTAAAACAAAATATTTTATTGGTTTTGTGATCTCGGCGTATTTTCGAAAATACTAATTTTAAGCATATAGCTGAAAGATGATTCATTCCGGGAATAGACCACCGATAAATATAAGGATGATATTTGAAGAAAATAAAAATAGTGCCGAACTAATTAATCCATTTAATGATTCAGGATCATGATTATTTTCCAAATATTGTCAGAATAATTTATTGAATGTATTTATAGCTTACGCTGCATGTAATTTAAGCTTAATCTTTATTGTTCGTTCATCGTATTGATTTTAATCGATTTCAATACTTAAATTGTTTTAAACGTTTTCTGGAATCTCGGTTCAAAGTGTGAAAAAATAATATGTTAATTTCAGTTCATTAATACCACACTTCATTATAAAAACAATGATAATAACTGTGATACGTATAAAATTACATACATTTCAACCTATTAAAAATATTATTATTGAGGTTCTACAAATATTTATTGGTGTAGGTATAGTTAGGAAATTTATCTTTTTTTAGCTTTAGTCACTTTCATATTTCTTAGAAGCGATCGGATTTCGTCGTAATCGATACCTTTAGATTTGTATCATAATACAATCATGTAGAATTCAATACAAACAATAAAACCATACGAAGCGGAAAAAATACGAATGATTTAGCTGTCAATTAGGTTACAATTTAATGAGATCAACGCACGCTCGAATAAAACGCTTACAGCATGTGCAAATTCATTTTGAATAGAGTTTATCAGATGAAAGGCAGTAGCTGTTACATAGTAAACCGATTACTATTATACTACGGCTTTTGTCTCAGGCATAATATGTAGGAGATAAATAGCCGAGACGTCAGACAATAGGATTCCTTCTGCCTTCGTAAGGCTTTATACGCCGGCGGATTTCTAAAGCGTGCTAAAGTTAAAAGGAAAACTGTGAAGAGAGACGTCGAGGACTTTCACCGGGTTGCCGCGCGACGGGTGACTAATTTCCGCCAGAGAAAAAGCTAAAGGATAGTAATAATAATAATAACACTAAGGCATTTTTATACGGAGAAAAATAAAAATATTCCGTACGTTTTCATTTCAACACAATGAAAAGCTAGTAACTTTGGTGATAAGTTTAATTCTCATGATTTAGCTTTTATCATTATAACACGTAAGACTCTAGTTTAGGGCTTCGAAACCGGTTGAAAATGATGCCGATTAACGGGGTTTTCGTTTATAAAAACAAATGAAAATCCTTGTTTTTCAAACGGTTTTTTTGAAAGCCCTACTTCATTGAATTTAATTACGTATTTTGCGAATTATTTTTCTTATCAGTAAGATAATTAATATTTAGAAATATGTAAGCTCATTTTGTTCGTGTATATTGTAGGCTAACGTAATAGGTAGTATTTCGTAGCGCGCGAGATCGCTTGGGTGCAACGCACAAGAAATAGTGTAGGTATTTCAAAGTAATATTTGTATTTACTTTGGCCTATACCTATACTATTGAACTACTATGACAGAATAACTAACACACCGTCTCCGCGTAGGAGTAAGCAGAGGATATAAAATAGAAAAATCTAGAAAATCTGAAGCCTAAAAAAAATATACAATTATGGTTAATTTCTTCGACAAAACAAAAAAGTGTGACAAAAATATTTGTGAAACGTAAAATTTATTGTATAATATATTGTATAATACTTGTTACTGACAAGTACCAGTTGCCGGAATAGTAAAAAAAATCGACATTTACTTTTTTTTCTGTATTCATTCACGCCTAAAATGTTCCAATAATTCAATTTCAATTTAGGCAAGTGAAAATACAAAAACGACATTAGGTAAATGTCGACATTTGACAATTGGAAGGGCCCCGTTTTGGGCCGAGGGCATGAAAGCGTGAATACTAAAATTGGGTGTGCAAAAAATACGATCGACAATTTACACGGTACTTTTATTGTCTTTGGCGTCGGCCCATGGCGCCGATCGGCCAGACCTTACAGCCGGAAAACAGTAAAAATTAGGTTCAAACAGAGCGAAGATAACTCTCGAGAGTGACATCTAATTACTCCGAAACTGAGTTACAACGGCATAGAGTTATTTCTTACTTACATTCTAGGAACATCGATGTAATATTTAAAAGTACTTTAAAGTGATTAGCGCTCATTTTTTCAGTAACTACAAAAAATGGTGATTTATAATGATACATGTAATTTTGACTGGCAAAACGATGGGGTATTTATTTCGCTCTTAATCCCGTGAAAGTATCTATTGCATAATTATAATTTTCTGGCCTCAACTTTACTCCGCTTTTATCAACTTAATTGACACATCCTTTTCAATCCCGGCTCCCATGTCCATACAAATATTGCAGCCACGCGTTGAACACAGGATTCGTGTTTAGTAAAAGTAAGGGTCCGTAGCCGGTTTCATGTGTTTAGAAAACACGAAGGAATTTTTTGTAAAATCGTTTCTATGTAAAAAAAAACTAGTTTTATAGAAAAGAGTATAGTTAGACAAGTAGAAAGCTAAATAATTTCCCTATACAATAAGTCGCGTGTTAGGAAACTGCGCCGCCAACCGGGCTCGCTTGTCCGGGGCAGTTCTGCTGATAAGGCGAGGTACATAATATTATTTATTGTTCAGTCCTCGGTGGATACACGATACGACCGACGAGTCGACCGATCACCAACAGCTATGGGGTACGCTAATCCATAGAATGCACATAAAATACGTGCGCATTATAGCACTCTACAAAAAATACACTCACAATAGCAAATACAAGGATTTTCATAAAGTTCATCGTGTTAATCCAACTACTGTACTCTTATTAGTTGTGCGTTTCAATCACCAAAGTTGCAACTATACTTTAACTTTGCCGTCTATCGTATACATAATAAAATAACAACTATGTAGTTTTTTCCACGTGGATTTTATTTGACCAGCAACCGGGTTTCGTCGTAATAAAATTAATGTGGAAAAAACTACATAAGTAGTTGTTATTTTATTCTATAAGATGCAGTTCTACCAAGAAATGTCAGTACAAAACATAAATGTATACTCTTTTAACACCATTTTTTCTACGTGCAACTGAAATTACCTCATCATGCACCCGCATCAGGAGTTAGGTTTGGTACAATTTAACTTTGGACGCATGTTTCTTTCCTACCAATAAATATAAGGGTCATTCATATTAAATTTAAGGCCAAGGTTCTCATGAATGTGCAGCATCTTCCATCGCTCATTATCCAAAACCAAGCTTAAACAACAAAAAAACATCGCATGATGTCTGCTTTCTCTTTAACTGCTTCACATAGCTCCTTCTTGGTCTTTCTTTTCCTCTTTTCCCTTCTATTTAACCATAAATTATGGTAGTTGTAAGGTCGTCGAGTCCCAGGATATATTCTAACATCTTCCATCTTCACTTTTGTAATGTTTCAAAACGGATTATTTTTCACTCTTTATCACTCTTGTTGTCTCTTTTTCAATACTGCTAATTCTTTTTATCCTTCTCCGATACTACAACTCAAACGCTTCTTTAATTTCTTCGCCCCTCTTATTCACTATCCAGGTTTTGCTACCATAATGTGAGTTAAAAGTGATATTTTCTTCTCTCTTTAACCGAACCTTTTATGGTCTTTTATAGTTATATTGGTGAATTACAACAAATATTTACGCAGTGTTTCTAGGTAAAGACAAAAAAGTATTTTTAAAGTTTTTCTTCTTTTAAAATGACGTTCCCCTGAAAACTTTCAAATTAACGCATCCGATCATTATACACCCAATATATTATAATGGTACACATATACAATTTCTAAATTCCTTGTGGTAGTCAGAATTAGTGTAGTGGTAGTGCATACTGGGCGGAGAGAGGAGAATGCACGGACTCACATAGGCGAATGAATAATATTATTATGCATCAAACAAAAGAAAGTGACGGTGACAACACGACGAGCCGGCGGCGACAGATGTCCGAGGTGGCGCTAACAGCTACTATCAGTCGCGCCTGTTCTCTGTTCACGACTAAACAATTCGAATGGAAGGCGAAACTAAATAACAAAAAAACCACGACAAGCAAGCGAGCCGAAGAAATCCTAAATGTAGGCACAAAGATGTGGAAATAGAATTTCTATTTTAGAACAAGCGTCTATCTACATATTAAGGAAAAAATACAACGTTTTGTACTTAGTTCCTCACGACGTACACTTTTAAAATGAATACTTCTTAAAAACTATGAAAAAAATTATAACATACCATACATATTTGCATAAGTTGTTTTCTGTGTGCGGAACGCACGTGACACATAATATGTGCAATACATTAAAAAATAAAGTGTAAAAGAAAAACTGATTTCATTCTGTACAAAGAAATCTTCTCTATTTTCTTGTACTCGCATCCATTGGTGCATTGGCCACCGCTTGGATCTAAGCAGTATCAACTTGATCATTCCTACGCCCCTTGGGTACAGGAATATATTCAATAAGATAAAAAAAGAGAATGAATTGATGACGTGAGTGAAGGAGTTCAGGGTGATGTAGGTACTGTAAATAGTCATCGCTGCGACACTCTTATTTCTACCTATTGCTGCGAAGAATAAAATAGGGTATCTTCCTAATACGGTATTTCTCTACATTGCACGCACGAAATGCCAAAAATACCCAACGTTTTAGATTAAACATTCGGTAGAAAAGACATCAGTAAGTAATTTGTCAACTCGTGACATACATGGAGCTGCGTTCATACTAAAGTGGACTTGAATATGTTTGAAAAGAGCGAAAAAGGTATCCAGTGCCATATACGAAATTAAATCAACCGTGAAAAAGGTACGTACAAATTGGAGTAGCGCTGAGTATTTGGGTATGACACGTCTGTATCGTGAGTGAAAGCCCTTCATGCTAATGTATCTGTTTGCATGAAATGCGTCAAGACATTACGAAACGTGTTACCTTTAATTGAGACAGTCAAATAATATGCGATCGATAACTTTCTTAAGTAAATGAGCACTTTCTACGGCGGTCCCTAACGTTCGCGCTTCATCGGACACGATGTTATGTTGTTATGTTGCTAGACGTTACGCAACTAATGATGACCGCCGCAATAATTTTTACGACGAAAAGGTAAATTAAAGAATTGATAATAAATAATAATAATAAAATACATACACGCGGATCCACAATTTGTTTGAGTAAGTATCCACCTCCATAGTGTAGTGGTTATTACATTTGGCTACCATGCTGGAGGTGCCGAATTTGGTTCCCAGGGAGGTCAACACAAATATACGTTGTTTTTTTTCACTTTGATAATTATTTGATATTACTTATTAAATTGACATTGCATCAATTAGATGCAGTGCCCTATGCACCATTGGGTGCGGACAAGGGTCAGTAGTAGTAGTAGTAAGTATTGTACCATACAGAACGAGATTCCATTGATATCTCAGCTTAGATGAAGATGGGAATTTCGAAGTCCGAGTATTTATAGGATTTGAGGACTGTCATTGGCAGGTTTATGTGAATACTTTATAAACAGTGTGACATTCATTAACCGTACTACAAAAGCTCTATCGTGAAAGGGCGCTAATAGAGGTTAGAAATATGATATTGAAATATCACCGGTCGTCAAGTCGATGAAATTCTATAAACGTATAACGGGATAGCCAAGATAGTCATAATAACTAACAAGCTCAACACGGCGCAATCAGGTTTGAAGAAACAATCTCATTTGACTTAATAGCATATATGAATATTCATAAACATGTAAATTAATTCATCCAAGTTTGGGCCATTTTCATAGAAATTAAAATGATTTAATACATATATTACGATGTAGTGTACATAGAATTAGTCATTAGATTTTTGTATATGTTATAGACGGGTTCGTGGGCATGTGCTGACCCGTGGACAAACATTCGATAAGATATGCGTATCTCGGTCGCTGGGAGAAATATTATTTATTTAAAAAAAATATATATTTCATAATAATATTAAAGGATTATGCACTATCTTATAAGGTAAATACATAGCCAAGATAACGACACAAAAATGAATAATCATTCTGAGTAAATAATTATTTAGTTAAATGACGATATGAGGCAATAGGACATCTCTTAAAATGTATTATATTAAGACTCTTAATAATATCCTTATTTTTATCTGAATACAAATAGATCGTATAATTTACGAGATAAATATGATCGTATAATTTAGGATGTTAAATCTTCTGTGGCTAAAATCGAGCGACGTTTTATTTCTTCCTGTACCAAAGTACAGTACAGTAAGATAACGTAAATCTACCAGGGTAGTATGAGTTGGGGATTCGTAAACCATCCCTTTTGGGCTTAAAACCGATCAAAATGTAACTCCGGATGACGTCAAACGATATCGAAGCGATACAAATATTTTATACGAATTTTTGCGAACATTGGGAAAAATCCATTAAGCAGGAAAAGAGCGATATTCAAGTTTAAAAAAAAAATCTCTTTTGATTATTCGTCTAGTTGACTAGGAAATAAATTAAGGCAGAAAACCTTCTTCTGAGAAATCTAGAAATGATTATGGTGGACCAAACCGGGCAATTGAGATAAGGGCCTACAAATTGTTTGCCATTTTGTCGATTTGAAACAATCTGATCCAATTTATTTCCTCATTCTGCAATATAATTAAGGTTATTCGAGCTATATCTGCAACTGACAGATAAATACGTCATATATATAACACGAGCATACTTAAACATAAATATAGCAAGGAAAAATTCACATTATTGAAGTTTTGGAGCAACACTTATTTTTTACTTGGAAAATGACTTCATAAACGTCGTCAAGTGGGTGATGTTACATTTTGTGCATATTCACGCGAGTGGGAGAAATTTTCGGGGAAGATAATAATTACACGTCCGCAAGGTCGTAATTCGCGCGAACAAAGCGACGGCGACGGATCCTCGGATAAGTAAAGTCCTTTGTTCACCTCGGTGGAGACCAAACGGGCGAATTGGAAAATCAGTCTTATTGACAGGGTATAATTTACCTCGCATTCATGCGAAACCGCAAATTGGACAACGAAAAATATTACTTCGCTTCTTTGAATCGGACGAAAGAGACGCGAAGCAAATTTTTATGAAGAGAAAAAATTAAAAACAGCCATTAACATTAAAAGGCTGCCGGCTCCTTAGGAAATTGGTACAGAATGATTTTAAGTGTTTTATTTTAGCTAGTTTAAGATAAATAGGTTGTTTTAATACAACTGTTATCCTGGATAAGAGTCACGAGTCTGAAGGCCTTCGCCATCACGTATTGCACAGGTCTCTGTAGACTCGCTAAGTTGAGCTTTAACCACACCGTAATTCAGATGTAATCTCCAAGTACTAACAACCCTTCTCTTAACAAGTGTAGAGTCGGTAACTGGCTGACAGGTCCACCAATCTTCCCGTGGCTCCGCTGGATGTGCATGCCTACGGACGGGCCATTATCCCAGCGTGATACGCAGCGACTAGACAGGACACTGCGCTCACCTCCACCCCGGGACACAAACAGACAAACTACCAACGAATAAATAATACTACACGTGAACATCCAACATTATGTGCTCCTAACTCATAACTACATAACAGCAAATTGAAAGCATCTTCTAGCAATGCAAGTAGTTGAAAATGCTAATGTGGAAAAAGTAGAGTGTAATTATAACATATCACACATTTCTATTGGACAAGCGTTGTCAGATCAATGTTGTTTTTGCAGTTGATAATAATCAAATTTCTTACATTATTGTTTCATGATTATTTTTAGTTATAAGGTCCCGTGAGTCATGCAATCGTGGATGATATGGCCAAAGGTTATGATCTATTTCGCATCTACCTACCCACATTATCCAATTATTAATAGCTCCTTTAAAATTAGTTATTTAACAACTTAACGGATATCAGGAGTAGGTATAGAGTATAGACCTTTATTGCGAAATACTCGAAACTCCTTTGATCAAAGTGATTTCATTTCGTTTGATGTGTTACTCTTATACATGTGTATATCACAGTACGTATTACTTTTACTATGTTAAAAGTGAGTAAAAGATTACTTACAGTACAAAAAAAACATATAAGCACTTTCGGAAACCGTTGATTTAAGCAATACACTGTAAAGGAAGAGCTTTTACGGGAACATAAACTTATGTCACGTTATCTAATAAGATAAACGGAGCTTACAAAAGGAGACGAGTAAACGAAAAGTGGAGAATAATAGGAAGAGATAAGCAGAAGTAAGAAGAGTTAAATAACATTTCCGCTGCATTAAGTGGGACAAGGGACGAGATAAAGAGAAGATACGGTATAGAAAGCATCTTTATTACAATACCTAAGAACACACTGATAATACCATCAAGTAAACTGATGTTGGAGGCTTCTCCGTAATTAAATGTAGATGGATTACATACTGTCATGAACCTGTCAGGGGTCGAATGCACTGAATCATGTTACATTGTGTGTTAATTCATAAATTCTTTCGCATTATAATCATAAACTTATTAAGGAAGATCATATCACAGTTAAATTCCATCACTCAGAATAATTTTAAGCGAGCATTTAACCATACTATGGAAAATTATAAAAAGTTCTCTTCAGTCTAGTGATTCACGTCAATCTTTAAAACAATTGAAATATTTTATAATTCGAATATTTTATTAAACTTAAACAAGAAGTAAAGTTGAAAAATAACTAAGCGTAAAAGTTTATTGAAAAAATTGATAAAGCACACGATGCCGAAATAATATTAAGGTTAAAATCCATATTGGCTATCGTTTTTGATACATCGTAATACAAGCTACGACAGTTAATAATTCAATTAATTTACAAAAGAAATACCCACCAAGCCGCGAGATAAAATAAATATAAAGCGAGAGACGATAAAAGTTAGCCAGTTAATGTCGACCGATATGGCAACCGGGAGAGCCAGTTGCAGATACACAATGGCGAATAGTGCATTTTAATAGGTGATACAAAGGGTTCGTGCATTCCTTTGTGCAGCGACTGATTAACGTGGAACAATGATGATACGAGGATTCCATTCCTGACACGTAGCGTCTGCTGACAGAGCCATTAGTGGCCCGCATGCAGATCTTGTCCGCCAACTAGTCATGTAATACGTTACGACAAATTGATGTGACAAGGGGATAATGCGGAACCCTAAGCTGGAAACTTTGTGCGAAAGCTGATAGTGACATATAGTCTAGTGTGCACTGCAATAAATATGAATTAAAATATGTAGTATACGGTACATTATTTAAAATAAAATACTTCCACATATATATTCACGAATATTAGGTACGTTATGGATGTAGATACTTGAAATAGGGAAAACGATGGAAATTAAACCCAACGTTCCTACAACGAATATAGCATTACACAATATCACTAAACGATTTTAAATTATTTACATAAAAGGTAATTTACGTATACTGGTATATGGTAATATAAAAATATAATATAATAGCGCGTAGGGCACTGCATCCAATTTATGCAATGTTAATTCGATCGTTTATTATATGAAAGCACGGTGATTAGTCCTACGCTACAGATAACAGTCCAGGGTAATATGAAATAAATAATACAGTGAATAACGCTTTTTTTTGACCTCCCTGAGAGTCAAGCCGGGACCTCTAGCATGGTACCCAAATGTGCTAACCACTACACTATAAAGGCGGTTGAAGCAACTTAGGTAGGTATTATTATCATCATTATTATTATTCGAAATTATCAATGTTCAGTTTAGAGTTACGAAATTCGCAGGTGCAGGATCACTTCCAGTTACTCTTATTAAACATAATAGAGTGGCCATTATTACAAGAGGGGTGAAGGACGTTCAATGAATCAAACACTTCAGCGGCACGCGAACTTGTATTGTGTTGTTAAGGAGTGCTTCGCGAATAAAGAAACTAATAGAGGGAGCATTCCTATACCCATTCAAAATATAATAACAAAGAATTTATAACTAACCTCCTCACGAAGGTTTGCAATTTCAACGTCGTAAATAGCGCTACATCAAATGTAAATATTCTATTCTTACCCTTATCTGCACCCTATAGTGCACAAGGCACTGCATCGTATTGACGCAGTGTTATCTCGATCGTTTTTAGCAAAAAGACAATGTGATCAATCTTGTACCTCCGATACCAGTCCATGTGATATTGGATAGTTAAAAATAAATAATACGGTGAAAAATCACTAATATTTATTTTGACCCATTATTAATTAATTCATTTTACTCAGATTTATCGTGACAGATAATTTCGAATACAAATAAACCTCTGACGTATCCAACTCCCATTGATATTTTTTTTTTGCATTTCAGAATACATAATAATTACAAGTACAAAAAATATATAAAATATTAATACAAAAAAAGATCACACAAAGGCATGGCCTGTGGGTGGGTATACATTATATTTAAGGTTATAATAAAGGGCACTGGCAAGAATACAATAGATATCAGAAATAAAATAAATTTAAAAGTGCTAATATAAACTACAAATATTTGATTTTAACAGAAAATAAAAAATCAATTAGATTAAAACATTTTATAAAGCTGCCACGGAGCTTTTGTAATAATCCTAGTAATCGGGGACCTTAATACCTTAAATGTCTCCTTTGTAAGTCGCAGAACAGATAGGCCCGGCACTATGTGAAGTGGAAAATTACAATCAAACGATATAAATTGAATCATTCTACGAAGCCGTAGTAACACAAGAGGCTAAACATTTCGGGCAATTGAGTGTCGTGCCAATATTACTACAACAAATCGGCGAACATTATTCAATATACATTATTCAATCCTGTATAATGCGAAAATTGGTCTTTCGGTGACACTGATTATTACTTACAACAGTTTGAGTGTGTCCGAATACTTGTTAACAAATCTGGATTATCTCCAATTATAGAAGTTATTTTTCATATTATTTTTTTGGCATCTCATCTTCCAAGAATTTGAGTGGTGCGGTTGTCAATCATGGGTAGAATTGGTGAATGTTACACGCGTGTAACATTCACCAATCACTAAACTCAGCCTATGACGGTCGTAAGCCCCGTAAATGCCCAGACTTCTTCATCTATGTTGAGATGTCAAAAAACACTGATTATATACTTCTCATTTTCTTACACCGATTGAATATACGAATAGCGAACTGATTGTAAAATAAAATCACGATTTAAAAAAATCATGGACTTTTATGTATGTATTTAAAAAATACGTTGTATTTCTTATTTTCTATTCTCTTAAATTTTCAAATGAATCATTCTAGCGGATTCGAGCTGCTCGTAAAACTGCTAAATAAGCTTTGGAAATTCACCCTTATTGTAAATTTACATCCAAAAGGGGCTCTTTGCATAACGAATTGTGAAAATAATTTGATTTTATCCCCAATAAATTAAACCCTTTTTGGTATATACATACACACTGACAGCCCTTGTCACAAGTGTTATCGACAAATAAAGAGGTTTATCGAAATTGACTCGTAAAATGTGAACGGGTAAACAGAACGAGGACGGCCAAAAAAGACAAATCAATCAGAACCTAAAATTTGGTGGTGTCAAAAGTTTACGTAAGCGGAGGTGATGTGTGACTGATGTATGGATGTGAAGGTGTATGTCAGGACAAACGAGTGTGGCGTTTATTGCTCTCTGCTTACCAATGCAGCGAAACGGCGTGATGGTAGTAGTAGTAGTAGTAGTAATAGTAGTGTACTTAAAAAATGATGCATTCGCATTAATATTGCAGTTTAGTTATATTACGGAAAGGGATAGAATAGCATATATCAGGGCCAAGTGTCGAGGCGGGCGAGTCTGCCAACGGAGAGCGTGAAGTGGGACTCCTGAATGGGATTTGTGGGTTGGTCCCGCGGAGTGAGGACCACCGGTGGAGTGCGGATACCGAGTGCCTGCCCACTCTACGTTATCCAGACAAAAAGGGACAATCATCATTTCTCGGCGTAATTTGTTGGGTAATTCGCTTTGTGCGGCCGGCGCGCGGCGGGACGGTCAAGGCGGATGAGGTTGTATTATACAACTCGCGAGATGACGGATGGTCGGAAATTATTGTTTGGGAAACATCAAAGGATACACAGAACCCCCACCTATTTAGGATGTTCACGGTCAAACCAAACGTGCGGAGATTGATATAGAAAAACAATTATTAGACATCTTAAAGGCGCCATGGCTGCGGTAATAAATTATGTGTATATGATTGAATTTTTATTACGCAGTTGAAATTAGGAATGAAACTAATTTTGGCCGACATCAATTCGAAGAAATCGTTAATACGTAATCTCGTACAATTACATAAAACACCTACTACCTAAAAAGAAGCGAGTGAAATACAATTTATGAGGGTAGATAATGATAGAGAACGCCAGACATAAATAGAAGCTGTACTCTCTAAATAAAATTCCAGCCATAAAGAAAATCATACAAAACTGAAGGATTTTTAGAGTACCGATAAAGTTGCGTGTCACGTTATACAACGACCCCGTTGTGACGTGCGATGCACAAAGCGAGTGGAGTACATATAATCCTGACATAAGGAGTTCAACGTCTCGGATCCAGGACCAGGGTCGTTAACAGATTTTATGAATTTCACTTCGAGTGAGGTGACTAATGAGAACATTGGTCGTTGGCTCCAGTCGCGGTCACTACTCCGCCTCACCGGCCCGTCTCGGCGAGGGGCGAGATGCCGCGGGGTAACTAATGCGCCGACATTCAAATCAAAACAAAACATTTAGCGACAACCAAATTAAGACGGTAAGACAGTGCGCTTACTAAAGAAAGCGAAGAAATATATTTAGAATGATTTAAAACCAAATATGTATAACCAACATAAATCGAACCCTTTGGGTCAAAGCTTCATTATCTTCTAAACTGTTTTACAGGATAACCCAAAACTATTCCTTTACAAACGTAAAACGTAGAAACCTCTCTGATTTTTTTTTTTTTGCCGATAATTGTAGTAATACTCGTACACTACATTTTCATCTATTGGACATACAAATTCGCGCCTTAGTCACTTAATCCAATTGAACTTTTAAATAACAATATTATACATCAGTCAAAATTGCGAAAAATTGAGTAAAGCTTCCTAAAACCCAAAGGACAATTCTTGATAATTTCTTGGAATTTTGACAATTCCATATAAAAATTTGAAAAAAACTTATGACAACAAAAAATACATAAACGTCCAAAGTGTAACGGTTCAAAACAGAGATACGAATAAGTAGACTGTTCGCGAACACGTCTAATTGTACTGTTGAATATAGCACAAAACAATATATTTTTTACCAGTAATGGAAACGGATCATATGACAAAAACAAACGCTGCGGTCGACAAACAGAAATCAATCATCGCAGACGTTCACGGAAGGTCATTAATTTGGTATCAAATCTCAAGACGAGGGGTGACCCGCGGCCCACGGGTGACCGGGACGATAAATACGCTATATACGAGTACAGCGAAATCAACAAAGGTCACTAACAAAGCAACAATAATTGAACATTAGAGATTCTCGAGAATTCATTGAAATCAATTTGTTCGTTGATATTTTATAATGATATACAGGCGAAGAAAATGGTGTGAATGATATAAAAACAATAATCAAAATATACAAATAACTCCAGAGAGAAAATAGCCCGTACTTGGAAAAGTTGAAATTTCATGTTTTGGTGATATATTTTTGTTATATATGATATATATTTGTTATCTCGATAAAACGGACCTCTATTTAACGAACGTCCTGTTAATATTGTACATTCAAGTGTTGCCGCATGTAAACAATTTTTAGCGGTTATAATAATCACAAATTACATATTTCTCAAAACTTAAAAAAGTCCAAACAAAACTTGATTCCTTTATTCAAAGCAGGATTATCGAAAGCAATTTCGTCCATATCAAACAGCAACGTCACTTCACGACGAGTGTCCGGAGACAATAAATAGAATTTTGTTCATGTTTTGTATTGTTTATTTATATCTAAATACATTATTCATATTTTCAAAAAAATATTTTGATTCATTTTAAACTTATTTTTATTTAACGGACTTTCGGCTTTAACGGACGTCCCCTCCCTCCGTTATATCGAGGTTTTACTGTAATTAATATCCGAGTCCTTTTCAATATAACGTATTATGTATATTATCGTTGAACGATTACAATAGCAGCCTGTCAGCGGAACATACTCTTCGCATTATGTCAAGCTGCGTGTCAATTGAGTAGTCCATCTATCATACATCGAGCCATATCTCCAGTCGAGTGATGTAATTGGTGATTGGTGAGCAATATGTCCGCCGGGTAACAAATGCTATTCCATTAGAATCTACACGAATGAAGTCATAGGAAAAAATAACGCTCGGTTATATCGAACAACCAATTGACACGAGAAGAAAATTAATAGATGTTCTGTTTAAGAATAACGCATTCAAAAGTAAAAAATAATGCGGGTCGACAAAGTCAATAACAGGCAATGATCTTGAAAATTCTATTTCAAAAGCGGTTAAATGGGCCAAGAAATAATATAATTAGACACTACTAGGTCACGTTAAAAGAAAGCATAGAAAAGCATATTTATTAAAATAAGGTATCGACTACCTTCGAAACAAAATTATTTCTGAAAAAAAAATATTCCGACAAAAATTTGAGGCAGAAATGATATTTCACCATATTTCACGAGGAAATCAAACCGTCAACACCGATTTATTTTTAAATACGATTCCTACTAAATTCGCGATTCACGAAAGCCTAAAATAATACTGAAACGTTTGTAACGAAAGGCATGAGAATCACTTCTTTTATCCTTTTTATAGATTTACAAATATGTTTTAAGTTTTCTTAAGAAAGAACAAGCTTAATTTTATTTTAAAATAATAATCGTAATTAATTTTACATTTAGGGGTTCAAGAGTCAAATATGTACTATATTTACAAATTAAGATTGTGTCATAAATATATTAATTTGTCGTCAATTATATCGTATCAAACCATTTGCCGTTTCTCGTCTTCGGGATTGTATCCCATTTAACCCTAGAATACAATGTTTTTTTTTACTGCCATGAAATAATAAAACTTAATTTAGAATTTAAAACTTTATTTAATTGTGAAAAATATTACAGTTATGTCGGTTATTTCTATTATTTGTTTTTTGCTGTTGTTAAATTTCAATAATATTTCGATATAAATAACGATTTTTTATTGAAACCGTTATTTTATCGTGGCCTTATCTCAGATGAACCTTAGTTTTTCGAGGTTAACCAATAAAACAAAATGTGACCGTAAAAAAAGTAAATTTACCATTTTGAGTGTCTCCTCGGGTCGCAGTAGGTAGAACATGGACTGCAGGTGCTGGTGGATGTCACTCGACGACGCGGGGGCGGTGGGGGTGGGCGGGGGGCGGCGCTGCCCCCTGGCCCCCGCACCGCCCCCCGCTCCGCCGCTGGATAGCACCACAGCCGCCCCCTTGCTGGCAAAGTAGCACTCACTGAGGCTGAAACAAAATCACAAGATTAGTATATTTTCATTCAATTCGAAATGACTGACAAATAGGAAATTAGTCACAAAAACGCAATACCTCATTCGGAAGGGATTACGTAAATATTTTATTTTTAAATTATTTAATTTTATTTCTACAACACGTGTTGATTTATATTTTTACATTACGATATTTTGTTGATATCTCAACATAGATGAAGAAAAATATTAAAATCTGGGCATTTAAAGGGTATGTTAATGGCTGGTTTTAAAGATCACTTGTACTTTGCAACACTTAACTTTCTACCCATGATTGACAACCGCACTACTTACTTAAATATTGGAAGTTATATTAATGCTTTAATTGGAAAAATCTACTATGGTTAAAATCAGTAGGTTTTTTTATTGGCATAAACCTTCATGAAATTGATCAAATATTTGATTTTTTTATTATTAGCAATTGCATATCGCTACAGTGCAAGAAATATTCATTCAATATTATTTGTAATATCCAGCGCCGAAATTCCCGATAAATGTTGCATTACGAGATTTGTTCTCGTGGAGTTGTAATTACTCGAAGAAATGAGATAGGTAGTGCTCAACATGTAGTATATGTAGTGTAACATATAACTGAGGTGAAAAACATCTGTGGAGTTATTTTGGTTTGTGCGGTGAACGAATCCTCGCGGACTACGAGTGCTGGGAACTTGACGAGTCTAGTGTCTAGGTTAGACGTTTTCTGCATTTCAGTATACGTCACCGCGCGAATTAGACATGTTGACGGTTCACAAACAAATTATTTCCTCGACGGGCTGAAAGCAAAAAGGGTTACGGTGACATTTGGTATTTTGGAAAAAAAGCATTCGTAAAAAAATGTCCATTGCCAAATAAAAGCTACTTGAAACTTTTATGGATACATATAATATATCACACTCTCATTCACTTACTAACTTGAACCTTTATAGTTTATAGTATGGTGGATAATTTTGTAAAAAAACATCATTCGACGCCCTCTTAACTCATAATTAACCATTTTCCACTTAAACCTTTGCCGTTTTTTTCTCTAGTTATTTAAAAATAAAAAAAAATTCAAAGGATTAAAAGAGTCATTTCAGCAAAAGTCAAAAACGACAAAACTTATTAAATATAGCTATCAAAATGCATTAATTAAACAATATTATTTTTGATAGTTGCAATTGCTATTTTTTGTCTGGAGCGACACGTGAAAGTTTGGTTACACAATCAATGCAATCTCACATTTTTATTGTATCGTCAGCGACCTGTTTTTTTTTTAAATACTCCACATTGTACGTTTTAATACACCAGAGTTTTGAATTGTCCATTAATTTTTGCAGGTGTGTGTAGCAAAATGTGACTGGTGATGTAAGCAAAAAAAAAATGCAGTGTCATTTTATGTATACAAATTATGCTCAAGTTATAAATATTAAGTGTGTATTTATTTTTGGGAATTGAGAATATTTAACAATATATTGATTTTGAAATGGGTATGTCTACGAATGATTTACATTCTGGGATAAAATGTAACGTCAGTGATCACGGAATGGCCATAAGTAATATTTGCAAGAGATTATTTCTTTACTTAACAAAATCAGTATTTTTCAATTGCGTGTTTATATTAACATATTAAGGATGGACCAATGTTTACGAGAAATAAAATAAATCATGTTACAGTACTAAGCCACGGTCAATGAAGCGAAAAGGCAAGTTCAAAAAGGTCAACGAGAGTTGGCTCCTATTTTTATCATTCAAGAAGAAATAATGTGAAGCTACGCACAAAAGAAAGACGGGAAAAGTACAATATCTCCGAGCCTTATTCAGAAAGCATAGCATTAAAAGAATGTCGCCTGTCTACGTATCACAATAAAGAATAGTGTGGATACACAAGGTGCCTTTGAATCGGGAGTAAAAGCTTTGAAATTAGAAAAATAATAGTAGACGCAATAAGAATGCAAGCACATTAAAGGGAAAAGTGCTTTAAATAAAAAATGCAATTTTACGGAGCTTAAAAATTTTAGGAATTCTAAACAAAATATTTTTAACAACTTTAAACAATACCGGGCATGAATCAGAAATTTCCCAAGTTTCAGTGTCTCGCACGCCGTCGCGACGCCCGACCGGGTCCAGACGTGTTTCAGAATAAGATGTCAAATCGAAGGATCCGAGTAAAAAGTTCAACACATCAATTCGGCGTTTGACTTATGGCCATGCAGCTGAATCGGATTCTTTTAGTTGTGCCGTACCTACGTTTTGACCGCACGTTTATAGGTGGATTATTTTTAACTGCGGTGGCTAATCAAACACAACGCGCACCAAAAAAGGCAATCGGCAATTTTTTTCGTGCCAAATGACTTTTTGGCAATTTTTCGTGTAGTATTTGCCCGCTTCCATAGTGCACATTTGGCTACCATTCTGGAGGTACCGGGTTCGATCCCAAGGGGTTGAAAATAAAAATGTTTATTTATTCACTCTAATATATATATATTAAATATAACCCTGGACTGGTACCTAAATTGGACGACTACGCCTTGCCTTCATAAAATAAATGATCAATTTGATGCAATGGGAAATGCACCATTTGATGCGGATAGGAGTCAGTAGTAATAGTAAAAAGATCTGATAAACCTGGTTTCAGGCAGAAAACGACGAAAGGCGTTGGACAGAGAAGAGCCTGGCTCTTGTTCAACATATCTAAGAATTAAGAAATTATCAAAAAGATAAACGTTTTTACCTTTAACAAATATTTATTACAAGTTATGATTATTACATTACGAAATGATTAGGTATATAAAAAAAAAAGTAACTGCCTGCTACGGGGCGCGAACCTGAGACCTTCGGATCTCCGATCCGATGCTTTACCTGAGTAAGTTCTGTTAATCATATATTATTAGATTAAAACCAATATTTTTAGCTTTTGCACTTTATTTTTATTTGACCAGCGACCGGGTTTCGTCGTCACCGACATCATCAGACTGGTACCGACAGATTGGTACCGACAGACTGGTACCGACGTTTCGTCGTTACCGACATCATCACCAGTCTGATGATGTCGGTAACGACGAAACCCGGTCTGGTCAAATAAAAATAAAGTGGAAAAGCTAAAAATATTGGTTTTAATCTAATAATATATTAAAAATGCAATTCCATCACGAAGTGTCAGTGGATAATGTAAATTCTGTTAATCATATTAACAATACCAATTTCATAATGTTGAAATCATTTACACTTTTAAAAATATATTAACGATTGTAAAATATTTCCATATCACTCAAAATTCATCATAACATACCATATAAATAAAATATTAATATAAGAACGACACAATGCATTTTTGTAGTGCAATCAAAAGTGCGTGTGAGGTAGTACGAGTAGTTTACAAAAATGGTGTACGGAAATTAAAACATATTTTTTTAAATTTGCTATTATAATGCTATACCGCAACTAGGGAAAAATCAAGACACAAAAGGGGCCATTTATCCGAAGGTGACGAAGTTAAATATCACATAATAATACAAAATAGAAAAAAAACATGTAGGTAATTTGCTTCAATACATTTTTATTATAATCCCGTATAAACAGATAGGTCAGAGTAAATAGCTAATACAAACTTGTCGTGGCTTACCTATTATTATGTAAATTTCCTTTGTTAAAAATCTCACAATAAAGGGTCATAATATCAAATATACGCTGACCAAGTAACACCGATATGTTGTGTTTTTACGCGTTATAAAAGTGTAAAACGCTTAGTTTCGTGTGAGCAGACATAATGCCAGCATTAAAGATTACGTTTTACGCACAAACACCATTAGGTCTGTAAACTTTATAGAGGTGAATAATAGTTAGCGAGTCGGTCTAATGAATTAGGACAACGTATCACAATAAATCGCAGTGAGGAAAGAACGATTAATCTGTTTTAAAATGTTGTTGAAATTGCACCACTGTCAATAAACACAAAAAAAACGTTTAAACTAACAAAATACGAACTAATGTTGGGTAAACACATTTTTTTACTAGTGCACAATCAAATACTAAGGAAAGAGCGATTAATCTGTCTTAAAAGGCAGTTGTAATTGCACCACTGTTAATAAATACATTTTTTTTATAAAACCAATAAAATACGAACGAATATTGGGTAATCACCAATTTTTAAATACTTGTTTACAATCAAATACTATTGCGCGACTGCCAATTTACTATAAAACTCAAGACTCATCGAATCTATTCACTTAAATACGTAAAACATTTTTCAGCCAACGTTGTATTTTATGACTTTAGGTCATTGAAATTCTTGTTTTATTTTCAAAGATAAAACAACTGTTGGCTCCAGCGCAAAATATAATCAAACGTTTTATAGAAACACGTGAAATACCTACGTAAATTCACCTTCTCAGAGAATACGTAAATCAGACATAAAAGTATCGTCGACTTTTCATAATTATATATACTTATATTGTTTTTTTTTTACTTTTTCAATACAAATTATAATTATTGATGAACGCCTAACGAAATAAATTGTTTAATCAATTCATGCGTTTTCAGGAGATGCAATTTTAATTTAATTACGATGAAAACGCATTAATAAAAACAAACAAAAACTCCACATACTGAAAACATAAAAACACGTTTATTATGTTTTAAAGTTTAAAGAGAAAACGTTTAAGTGGTAATAATAAGGTGGGATAAGTACCACGCAGAACAGCTTTAACTGCTTTATAATAAGCCCCAAGTAGGTACACAATCTCTGTGTAATTATGGGAAAAATCGGAAGCTTTCGCTTTTAACGATTTTTTTACCATCAAAATACAACAAAAAAACATATCTGATTTGTTTCATAGTAAAACATTACATCGGTGATGTTATATAATAATACCGGTCAAAAGGACTTACATCATTCAATAATACATTTTACCGTATAAATCTGAAACCTATTAAAATGTTTTTCAATCAAACCTTTTATTTATGCATTAAGACTGAAAGTCAATACTTACATTGTAAATAAATTCCGCATAAATCATAGAGCTTAGAAAAATCATTTTAGAGCTTATTCTAAAGTAAGGGAGCTTTGTAAAAAAAGGCTAATTTATTTAAAGTAGGCAATTTCAAATAGGTAAAATTGTCGTAGGTAATGTATTGAAAATATTTTAAAGACAATATTATTGTTTCACCTAAAATATTAAAACGAATTACCTAACTAACTAAACATCACGCCGCTTCCCCGCAGGGGTAGGCAGAGAGAATAGAACGCCACACCACTCTGTCTTTGCAAACATTCTTCGCCTCTTCCACGTTCATGCATCTCCTCATACATACCCGCCGATTATTACGACTCCTAACCTGACCACTTTCAAGTATTTGGCGTACCTGATCATGCCATGATTTTCTCGGTCTTTCTCTGCTCCTTTTTCCAATTACGTTCGCCTAATAAATTTGTTTTTAAAACTAATTAGATTTTTTTAAATGATTGAATGTCTGTCAACACATATATTTTTTAAACAAATTAACAGGTCGATTGTATGAAAGTGGCGAGAATTTATTTTTTTATGAAACGAAAAACAGTAAAACAAAAAAAAACAGATATGGCACTCATCCTCAATCTGCTGTGTGTTTAACATTTTTAGAGAGTATAACCATTTATACATGTACTTCATCTAATTCTGGTAATATAAAAAAAATGGCAAAATGGCGTTTCTTTAATGAAAGAAAGCATAGAGAATGCATAATACATAGAGTTTTACCATAGTTCTACTTATTGTCGCTAATTTTTTTGTTAAATGTAACGAAACAGGTTTGGTATCCATTGATTGAGTATATGGGATACAGAGCGATGTGAATTTAGTATTTAAAAAATGATTTAAGTGAATAAAGGTAAAATACAGGGTGAGGATCGGCATTTTTCCTTTTTTTCGTGGACTTTTCGTTAGAAAGTGAAATTTGTAGAGGATTTGTGAATTGTATAAGTTTTTAAAAATAATTGTAAGATGCTTTTTTTTAAGTAATAAAATGTTAATATATATTCTTTCTTTGCTATTTTGTTGCTTTAACGACATCTACAAATTGAAAATATTTTAACAAAATCCCAGGATCCTTACACGTGCGTCGTATCTTAAATGTGTAGGTGCGTAGTTGATCGGTAGGCATACACGCTTCGTCCTTGGGATGTATGCAGGGAGTCGAGAGTTGACCAGCGGTGACCAGTGGCAACCCGATTATAATATTGGCAAGAGATCAAGGAGCGTACATTAGGAGCGCGGCCGCCAAATCACAACTCGCGAGACAGACAACGGCCATTACTATAAACAGCCATTTGGCAACCTTTTATACCTACTATAAAGCGAAGTAAAAATAAAACATGATATAACTGGAACAGTTAAACTAAAATACAGGATTGTTTTGGATACTTAATTAATTACCATAATTCCGAAACCGCAGAACACAATGCGATGCAACGTAAGGTACTATAAATCAAGAGTAGATTAGATGCGACACGTTATAAGATAACAAAGGATTGTCTGTTGAGGGAAATTCTATAAATATTTAATATTTCACGTGCTTTGTTTAATTTAGCAAGCAGCTGTTAAAGATTGAAGACTGTATACACACAAGAGCGTATTGTCCGATAGTGCGCAAATCTTACAATGCATCTTTTGTACACAATACTGAACTGCTCGCTCTATTTTAACGTTTAATAAATAATTTGGGGAAAAGAGAGAAACAACTTCGATTTATTTTATAAAACCATTGTTCCGATTTAGCGGCGAATGAAGCGTAATTGTAACGATGACACACATTTTTAAACGTTTATATTAAAACCGGGGACAAAACACGTATTTTTAAAAGTAATACGGTATATTTCCAGATCACCCTGCCCTCGATAAAAAAATAAATTTAAAGATAAAATATAAAGTGGAGGTAGACACGACTGGTTTGGGAGTCATGACCGAGGACGCATAGGATAAAGGGAGAGAATAGTCTGAAGCGATGACCCTGTCTACAGAAGGGATTTCGAGCTCGACGACAATGACTATTTTTTACGACTCGAACAACAAATACTGATATATTTTTATTACTTCCATTAAGTTAGCAAACGCTTATCCTGTATAGAGAATTATCACTACTTGTCGAGTATTGCGGTCAGATAGTGTTGGTAAACAAGAGTAAGTACATGGCAGACGAACACGTGGCCGATCTGTCGCACGCCCATATCTCTCCACACTACCGAAGGGTTATCGCCGGGTCGGCGCTGAACAAAATGACCTTAGGCCCTGTACAATGCAGGAATGCATAATAGTTATGATAATACTATCGGAGATATGCACTGCTAGGCACCGGCTATCCGCCGACGTTTCGGGCGCTACGAGCGGTACCATATTGGCTGCTTTATGGCCGGGTTCGGAGAGGTACAGTACTCGTATTTTATAAATTGTATGATGCATTATACCTGGATAGGTAAAATTACAAAAAGGCCCATGGTGCCGGACTGCGCTCAATACAACTGCATTCCTTTAAGTTCATATTGTTTTTTTAAGTGTTTAGAAGGAACCGATCCGTATAACCGAGAAAAAGCTTTTTTTGTAAGAGAGTTCATTTGTTTAAATAATTAAATTTATACTAACTAGCGGAAGGAGTAGTAAATTATTGCAAAATATTGAACAACAGTAACTTTACGAAAGGTAGAAAAATAAATAAAGTTGCTGTCATTAAAGTACAAGATTATTCAAATATCTCTTTACAATTTTAAAATACCATCGCAAAGGGAAACAGCTGTCACGAAACAAAACAAATTCAGTAGAATCGTGAATCGCACATTGATTTATACCAATGTCATGTCAGCTTTATAAAATTTTCAAAAACTGAAAGATAGGGGAGCACGTTTAAGAAAGAAAACGGGGGTAAACTTGAATCATGCCTTTTTAGGATAACTAAAAGGGGGATCAACAATTGTACCCCAAATCTACCTGAGAGCCGAAAAAGGGATTTTAAGATATAAAATCGGGGAGTGAAGAGTTCACGATCTCCTTTATTTGCACAAGGAAAGAGTAGACATTACACAACTGAAAAATAATATTGTGATAAGGAATTCATAAAAACGGAGATTTTAAATAACAAATGCGTTTATCTAGTTTATTTAGTATTTTATTTATTTATTTATTTTTATTCGTAAATTTTAAGACTGCTGTTTGATTCAAATTCTTACCTGTCCTTCGACAGGGTTGGGTGACGTGCGAAGGTGGCTCTAGGAGGAAGGGAGGCTGGCATGGCCAGTCTGGACACCGAAGTCGAACTCGTAGTATCGGCCTGTGCACCACCGACGTCGTAAAAGTAAAAAGGCGATTCGAAATTCACTAAAATGTCCATTATGTCACATTCATTATCACAGGTGATGTATTATCGACACTTCGCACTTGCCACAAAATAAATACACAAATAAATGTCAAAACGTAAAAACAAAAATTAACACCGCTCGGAATAAAGTGTGACGTCGGGTTCTAAATTCGAGACGTCAAAATTCAAATAAAGCGCGTTTTGCGGAGCAACACGAGGGGTGACAGTAACAAGTCCGGGCGGGGAAACTCGGGAAACATTTGTTATGATCCGCCTCGCGAAACTGGCACAACGTAGTGTAAAGTATGACGAGCGCACTGCGCACTGCCGCATGCCGAGCGCTCGGGCGCGGGCCTCGCACTGAGCGCTGGGCGCGGAGCCGGCGGGCCGGGCGGCCACCGGGCGCTGCGGACGCCGCGTCTCCGGAGGGGCGACCGGAGCGGTGGCGGATCCGACTCGAGGACAATTGCTCTACACTTTACCCGTTCATCTAATGCACTAACCACTTCTACAGGTACGAATCCAAGGAGGTAATCTAAAGTGCTGTGACATTTACAAAGCTATTAACAAAACAATACTCACGGCCCCATTTAAAGAATTGTTACAACGTGTTCATGAATGGCCGGGTCAGGAGTGGAAATAATCGTCGGGTATGTATGAGGAGATGCATGAATGCAGAAGTGGCGAAGAATTTTTGCAAAGACAGAGTGGTGTGGCGTTCTATTCTCTCTGCCTGCGACGTGATGGTTAGTTAGTTAGTTTGTTTGTTCATGAATAGTAACTATACATATTTTTAGTAGAGTATAAAGTATGAGCAATTTATACAGTAAGTGAAAAAAAAATGTTAATACAATAAAAAATATTATTTTTATTACGAATATGGTCGAAATTACAACCAAGTTATAAAATATAGGTAAAGTGTTTTCAATCAAATATTGTTAATACAGTGGAAAATCATACAGTACCTACGTCAAACGTGGATTACGTTGTTATCATAGCTTCGATTGAATTTATATATCACAACCATTTTGAAGTATAAATATGGGTAAAATGCGATATTTTGAGTTATTGATACATAATAACTAAAAGAAATTCCGTATTGGGTATGTCTTTGTTTTTTTATATACATACTTACTCGTATTTCGTTTCAAATTCAATGTAAATTATATACTTGTACATATTATGTTATACATATCTTATTCTTTATTGCATTTCACAGATCGCTCACTCCTTTCAAGAACGTCATAAATCAAAATACTTGATTTTTCAGGAGAACGATTTTAAAGTTTAAAAAAATAACACAATGTATTAAAAATAAATATCAAACCACTTATTGAACTTTTTACTGAGCAACAGATCTTTTTAGGTAAAACCTGAAGGTTTTTCCTACATTTGAAAAATATTTAATTTATTTATAAAAATAATTAAACGATACATTTTCTTCAAAATGCAAAAACAACATTTTCTGCCCTGAAGCGGGTAAATATTATGTTAAAAATATGCCTCTTTTACTGGGATATAGTACATTTTCTAAACATTCCGAAAACATGCACAACTGAAAACGGACGATTTTTGATTTATGACGTTCTTGAAAGGAGTGAGCGAGATAAGCAATAAATAATTGTAATATCTACGGACAATACTTCTACTTATCCTTATCCGCACCCAATGGTACATAAAGCACTGCATCTTGGTCATGCGGAGTTTTCCTCGGCTTCCTCAGGTTCTGTCTAACTACATTTGCCTCATATATTTGTTTTACCGTTCTTTCTTCACTCATTCGATTCACATGCCCAAAACTGTCTCAAAACACCTTTCTACATTTTGGAAAATGCATACGTTGTTGTGCTGAGCGGTATCACGTGACGTCACCTTGACACGCTGAGCAGCGGAAAAGCGCGGGAACTTCTGGAAAACTTTGGGCGCAGATTCTAAAATTAAGTCGCGGCGCGCGTAACGCGAGCGCGGGTCGGATGATCGCCGCTTATTTCGCACTTAGCGTGTTAAAGTGGGCAGCCACATAAGTATCTGCTTATTTATTTTTATTTATGACAGAGGTCAGTATACTTTGGTTGACTTTTGGTTACCTCCTTCGTTTTGGGTCGATTTTCTAATTTATATTAATTTAAGGCGACTGCTATTTATCACAACGATAAGGCGCGATAGTCAACCGTATTAGATTCCATGAGTGTATTTTGATAGCCATGCGAGTGAAAGTTCAGTTTCAGTTCGGGTTACCGAAAAGACATGTATATGTTAAATCGATAAGAGAATCGAGATACACGGGAGCAAATATTTGAAAAAAAAACCTATTGAAAAAATTATAACCTCTTCAAAGGGAGTCAAAGAACTAGTTAATATTTTAATTTTTAAAGTAAACACTCTCAACGATACAAAAATACATTTCCGTGACGTAGAAATACCTACGTAATAATGAACGTGAGTCCTTCGTGAACGACTGGATCTAAATGACCCGTTCATTTACATTGATCAAGTGACTGAATATCAACATTGAGTGAAACTCGGACACTAACGTTGACCAGTTAAAACAGAAAACTGAATACTAGCCGACTCATTGTTTTATGGACTTACTGAAAACTTATGGACCGCGGAACAGTGACTCGGCGACAATTCTTACTCCCCGATTACAGATCCCCCGTTCAATTGAACCGGTAATAGTGAACGAATCACCTAAGTGACACGGATCCACTGATCCGGATATTCTCAGTACCGCATCTTACCCACATCTACATAATAACAATCTTAAAACACGTAACTATGTACGTTAAAATGTTCTTACATTGCACGTATTAGTTTATCATTTTTATTTCACGATAATAAAAAATATAACAAAAACTAGTGTGTCAAGACGAGTACCAAATTGTGTAATAATTTAACATAAGAATAAATCATTCGATGCACACCTACCTGAACTGGGTGAACAATGAATAAAGACGATTCAATTAATAATAACAAATATTATTCACTGCTGTTTGATATGCTAATGCAGGGGTTGGTAATCTTTTCATTTGTAAATGGCACATTAATTCATCTGATGCAACATAAGGCCGCGTTTGTAAAAACTTCCAAGTCCATACACAAACACAAGGAAGCAGAATTTTACAGATAAAGATATTCAGTTTTCTTTTAATTGGCACATGTCAAAATAGCATATCAGAATGGCCAAGAGACCGCAAGTTCCCCACCACTGTGCTAATGCATCGGTTATAATCAACTATAAAGCGATGCACGAATACTAATCATATAAGTTCCATACTAATAATTAAAAAATACTGTTGTTTGATATTATTCTCATCACGTTTGAAATTCTAATTATCTTTGAAATAAAAAAATATAATTTATGCGAGATTCGATTCATAATTCCACGACAATAAGGCTTGTGTTTAAGGTACATTGGTTAGTTTGATAAAAATAGGTACTTATATGGAAGGCATATTGGAATGCAGGAAAATGAAAATAATGAAAAACTTTTAACAATGGTGAATGTTACGTCGTATAAAGTGATCACTTAATGAGCAAATGGCAAGTCGTAAAAATTTCAAATGCTTATTATCAATTTGTCAAAAATATTTTTTATTCACAACGTGCTTAGCCTTATCGAGAGACTAATAAAAAATATGTTATTTTTACCGTTTAAAAAGGTCGAAATATATTTAGGGGGTAATTTGAAAAAATGTAAATCACAAAAAAAAACTTACATTACATCGTAGAGTTGGAAGGTATTTTCAACGCCATCAGAGTTGATAACACGATATATAAAATAAGAAATACGTATTTCTTTCAAACAGGTATAAGTATACATTTACAATTCAGAATTAGAATTTTTCCTCTCGCTTTGCTGTTGAATTGTTAACAGGACTTTATGACTTATTTTGTACAATCGTTTAGTGATTGGGTTAGATACATCACGATTCACGAGTTGAAGCTCTCCAGACATCCTTCACCTTTTGATAGGGCAAACATTTATGTTCCCAGCTAGTCGTGAGCCGATTACACCGTAAACGGAACTTAGAATATCATGGAAATGAAGGTACTGTCGGAAAATTACCATCAATTTAATGCTAAGTATATAGCTACTGAACGCGACACACGGAACAAATAAACCCCAAACCTTTTGAGTGACTTTTATGACAAAAACACAGCGAAATACTAACATAATTTTGCCTTGCGATTTTTGGTTAACTGTTTTTTCTGGGAAATTGAGAACATATTGTGTAATATTTTCAGACACTTGAGTAATAATATTTCTTTCATTTAAATTTTCTTTACTATTATCGTAAAATACGCGTGTATGCACAGCCTGAGCACGAGTTTACGGTAAATTCCTTGGCGTTTTGACATATTAATATTCGGACATACTGATAGTTCGATACGCCATCGTGACGCACATTTCGCTCACTCCTTTCAAAACGTCATATATAAAAAAAAAACAATATTTCTCAGGAGATCGTTTTTAAAGTTTAAAAACATTATAAAATGTATTGAAAATAAATATCAAGCCACTAATTAAACTTTTTACTGTGCAGATATTTTTAGGTAAAACCTGACTGTTTTTCCTTCATTTGAAAAATATTTAGTATATTTAAAAAAAAAATCAAACAGTATTTTTTCTTCAAAATACAAAAACAACACTTTCTGCCCTGTAGCGAGTAAAAAAATTAATATTAAAATAAATATTAAGTTTAAAAAAGCCGCTTTTGCAGGGATATAATACATTTTCTGGGCATTCCGAAAACATGCACAACTGAAAATTGACGATTTTTGATATATGACGTTGTTGAAAAGAGTGAGCGATTTGTCTTCAATGAATACACGCATGTTTTTGACTATTCAAATAAAAATTTAATTGTTTGTTTGTTCAAAATCTCAAATATGTTTATTTAAATTTAAAGTTATTAAAATGTGTTTTTTTTTATAAAATAAAAAAAAACACAATTTGGCCGCAAAAAGCCCCACCTGTTAAACGAGAGTAACTTAAGAAATACAAATCAACAGGTCATGGCGGACTGCGTGCTTCTCGACAAGTGCAATTTCAATGTTTTCGATCGCAATATTTTTATTACTTCACAAGTATTGTGAAATTTAATATATAAGAAATGTGTGCTTTGGCTTTTATTTCTATTTCATTTAAATAGACTGAGCCACAGCAATGCGAGGCCGGGTACAAATAGTTATTTTAAGAATAATAAATAATAAAAAATGTAAATATGAGTAAGAGTAAGTCAATTGAAACAGTAGTTTTGAGTATTAAGCATAAAATAAAATTTATACATCCGTATCAGATTGATGTACGATAAATATATATTCAACGTCAAAACAAATAAAGATGATGCATTATTTCTTAAGAATTAGCGGATCTTTTGTAAGGCGCGTAGTTTTATTAGAAAAACGATTAATCCAGCTACGTACATGATACGGCCATTTATCTTTTATTGTTACATAACGTCGTAACAATGAACGGTTGATTGAGTAATCAAAATCGTTCGCGTGTGATTGTTATTCTTACACGTGTGATAGTAATCGATTAGGTTCCGAGTATGGGAAGAGTGCCGCCGAGTAATTGGTATCTTCCCATCGCGCCCACGCAGCGCCCGGAAGACAATGAGGAGACTGACGGCGAATATGACGAAAGAGAATTTCATTCAGAAATCGGGTACGGGGGTGTTTTTTATTGCAGCCGCGAAAGGACGCGGGTGATTGGGCAAAGTCCCGACCGGCGTGAAACAAAAAGATCACCTTGATCTGTGCGTTGGATAAACGTGCCTGAAAACATCAAATAATAAAATGGAAGGCCTTCTTGATTCGGGTAGGTGCTGGAGGTCGCGAATATTGAATAGAGAATAAATACAAAAATCGATCATAGGATGATTAGTACCGGCATTTTATCGTTGATTATTAAATTTCTATTGTTCGTTCAAACTACGAGGAAATTAAACATTATAATTTTGTTATAAAGTAGTAATTATATTCCTTGCATTATATCGATCCCTAATTATATGTAGGCGGAGTAATTCTTCGCTCCAGATTCATTAAAAAGTAGTAGCTAAGGCATTCGGGGTTGCATACCCGTATGTGTACGAGTTCCTTGAGTCGAGACGATTACAAGTCAGGTATGTTTTTAACAAGTGGATAAGTGAAAAAAGCTCTGACATAAAGAATTTTGAATGTTATATTGGAAGTGAAATAGTCAGCGTTTGTTGACATGCGTATGCGTACTCGTATATATGTATGTATATACATATATACGAGTACATAATAGAATAAGCATATATTTTTTACAGTTTCTTCAAATGTCATGACACGGCCAAACTATCACAGCGTAGAAGATCCGTAATGTCGAAATTTCTAAAACAATTTAGCAACCAAAAGTAATAGTGTAATGGCAAACTTCGCGCGAAATTCATAGCGACAAAAAAGCGAGTAATTTAAACAATAAAATATTTTGGAAGTGTCACACACACGACCGAGTAACCGACATTTTATTTTAATTCGCAAATCCATTTGTGTGGTGTGGTGTGTAATGAGCACCATTTGAATGCGGACACATAAGTCACGTGTCGGATGGCGGTTTAAATTTCTACAGTTTGCGCCTTTAGATTCTTTTTTGCATCATCTGTCAACTGGCGAGTCAATGGCCCGGAGCATCACTCTTCGCGAGGTAGGTACATCTGTCGGATTGAAAAGACGCTCGAAAAAAACGCTATATAATGGTCCAGAGTGCAAAAATATTTCAATGAGAGCCCGTGTACTTCTACAGACTATAGACCATGGAGCGTGCAGCGCCGGATAAGAAAGCGAGGCATTTCGTTTGTGATGTCAAACATCAAAGGATAATACGATGCAAGCATTTTTTGCGTCAAAATATTGTCAGTAACAGCTGCAATTGAAGCGCTGAAAATACAGATTTAGAACTGTGGATACTAACATTAATCACGTTTTTCATACGAGTAAAGTATGGATTTATATTTTTTAATTGCATATAATATTTAGATATTTGCGATGGTAACATGATGAATTATGAAAATCGCGAAAACATCAGAAAAAATCCATGTTTTTAGCACCATTGAACTGGTTCTAAAGTAACGAGAGAAAGTGGATAATCTCGCGGCTCTCTATTCTCTCTCCCTTGAGTGATGGAAACTAGCCGGTAAGTTATAACATGTATAATGTGTGTTAGTGTGTCGATTCGACGCGATGATATAATATTTGTTTACTACACACATTGCCCGCCGTATATTATATACACTCTTGTTCGATGGATGCAGTTCGCTTAACAAACAAGCCGTCGTTGATAGTCCTATTCGCCTTTAGATTATACAAAAATGATAAAACCCACCAGCCCATTAGGACAACCGGTAATTATTAAGTAACACGTGTTAAAAACGAACACTCGACGCATTATGGAGTCCTCGATACAGGAAATAGACGGATAACAAAAGCGACGATTAACTAAACTAATCCACTTTACGGCTAACGGTACTGAAAATGCTAATGAAGCTACTAAAAACCGGAATGCAAACAGTTTGACACGGGCAGATAACACGCGGGGTGTCAATAATCCTGCAGAATGTATAAAAGAAAATACGATACAACAAAAGCCGGATAATACATTTGCAGTAGCTGAAAACTAGATGAAATTTAATAAAGATGTTTACAATGAAATAAATCACACACGGTTGCTAAGCCTTTTGTAGCCGATAAGGTTTCTGGTTTAAGGCTCATATTATAACCAGTTCTGCTCTTTTAAATCACAAATTCAAAAAAACAAAATGTATATGTATTACGTAAAAAATATAGCCTGGGTTATTGGGATAAATCATTGTACGTTTTATCCATTCGACTCGCCACAATTTATACTGACAGAAAAAACACATACATATGAATAAACAATTACAACTCCCAATATTCGTTTAAGGCTATAAATCTCTGGAAAAGTATATCGTATGTTATCCCGGAAACGATGAAGCGGATAAAGATTTTAGATCATGAACGCTTAGATTTTATTTTTTACTCCATCGGCCACTAAGTATGCAGTGCAATGCCTACATTGAACTATTTCACTCAGCCCTTCGATGGGAAGCGTCGAACGGTGTCGATAATAAGTAGTCGCGAGAATTGAAATATCCGAACGTACTAACCGCGATAAGCCAACAAAACAACGTGAGTTCATTGGCCCTCGTAATACTCGATGTCCCGAATCGATTGGTCGATCATGGTAATAGGAAATACCGACTCATAGTTACATTATGCCAGATTCAAACAAACTGCGAATCAACTGACGTATCCCATTCGGTCAGCGATGATCAACACAATTGATACAGCTTCGTTCGATCAATAAAATAAAAACATTTGTTCAAATAAGTACTTACCACCAGGGGTCTACCAAAATGATTAAGATACGAAAATGATGAAATATTTTAATAAAATATTATCACAATGTTTAAACAAAGTTAGTATTTAAAACAAAAACATATATATATATATATATATATATATATATATATATATATATATATATATATATATATATATATATATATATATATATATATATATATATATAGTCATTCTGATGCAGTGTCCTATGCACCATTGAGTGCGGAAAAGGGTCAGAGAAAAGCCGCTCACTATTCAGCCGTACAAATTAAATTTGCCTGATATTTTAAGTCTTTTTATTATAGAAAAGTACAGTTGTGAGACCTACTTATCAAATTTTGTAAATTATATAAAAGTATATTAATAAGCAGGTTCGATATAGGTACGTACATTTATTATTCTTAACTGTTAAATAATTAGTTCATTTAATGAGTTATTAGGCGAAGAGATGTACGTTTTTATAAATTTGTAGCAGAAATTAAATTATCGATATTAATATAATATACACGAGTATAAAACGTGATAAAGAAACAAGTTTATACTCGTATTTTACTGAAAATAGTTTATACGCGCATCGGCATTAATCTCCATGAACTTGTTTTTTTTAAAAACATTAGTAAAAGATGGAACTAAAAAAAACTCCATATATTTTTTTAAATAGCATTATTTGTGTACTTTCCTAAATAAACATAATGTAAGATGGGCTAAAAAATACATTTCTATATATTTAAAGTTGGATGGGGTTTATAATAGGCTTTACCGTATAATCTTATACAGCAATAATGCCGCCAATTCACGATTAAAACCCTTTTCTAAAAATTTCCCGCCCACCTACGCGTGTCCATATTCCTACGTGGTGTATTTGCGAGGTGACAAAAACCTTTCGTGACTCCGTGTGTGTATATCCTCGTTCAGTAGCGACTACCGAAGGCGCCTGTATAAAAAGGCGTCTCGGCGCCGCGGTCTGAAACAGTGTACAAAGTCGCAATTTGCATACACGACATTTCATGACTGACGGCTTTAAACATCGTACATAATGAAATATAATAAAATTTGAATAGATTTGAAATATACATAATTTTACCCCGTATTTTTGTTAAGATAAATTTTTAACACATTTAACACAAATAGAATAAAAAATCTGAATCACATAAATCACATATTCTTCCTCTTCCTTCTTATAGATCCGAGGATCTGTATGTTCCGTTATCGCTGTCACGCCCTCGCTATGGAGGTCTTCCAGGTGATCTTTTTCCGTCTGAGTTCTCTTGAAGAGTAATTCGGGCCAGTCTATGCATTCTATTAACACGGGCATTCCAGAATCGTCTTCGCTGTCTCTCCCATCTGACTATATCCTCCGTTCTACACATTTTCCGAATTTCCATATTTCTTTATTCGGTCTCTAAACATGTTTCAGATTATGCTCCTCAATGTCCTCATTTCTGGAGTTTTTATATGAGATTTGGTTCTCGCTGTGTCTTCATGTATTATAGTTTCTATCCCATATGTGGCAATCGGTCTCACACTTGTCTTGTATATTTTTTCTTTGCTTTCAATATTCATATGTTTTTTTTTCTTAATTTTTTTAGGTACCCAGATATAACAGCCGCTTTATTGACCTGTATTAAAGTTTTACATCAAGTTTTATAAAGATTTCTTTGTATTTTTGAGGAATGGTGTAATTAATTTCGTAGTTTTGAAAAAAACCGGTGTTCAATATTATTATATGAACACCGCTGTCACAAATTTGGTAGTAAGTAATATCACTGCCCAGGGGGTTTATCTAGTTGACTACGGAGTACGGAGGATTACCAAGGGTCGCGTCATTTGCCCTTATCATTCTGCAACCTCCGTGACGTCACTTCCTGCCGCGAGCAGAGGGTAGTAGAAGGATAAGGGTAGGGTGGGGGCGGGGGCGCGAGGCCAACGACCGCGTAGATCGATGTGGACCATCCAAACTCCTCGCCGAAGATCTACCATCAGAAAAAATACGGCCAATCAAATTTATTCCAGTGTGTCTTCTTCCAACCCTTATCCAAACGGTGCATAGGGCACTGCAACGCATCGACACGGTGTTATATTGATTGTTAATTACATGAAAGCATGACAGAAAGGTAGTCAGTCCTGCGCTTCAGGGACCAGTCCTGGGCTAAAAATAAATATAAGAGTGAAAAATAACCTCCAACATGCTAGCCAAACGCATTAACTATGGAGGCGGAGCGATGAAAGAATTTTTATTCAAGTAAAATTTACTCATGAAAGAAATATATTATAAATATTTTCTTATCTATTTTCAAAGGTTGCTCACTTTCACAAAATATCGACTTCTTTATCTGAGTTAAAATGGTTTCAAATATATAATATATAACATTGCAGATTAAAATATCATAATGTCCATAACATTGGATAAGATAATCCCGTTGTCAACCATAGTCATGTAGATATATTTCGTAATGTACTACCCTTGAGGCAATATTTTACGAAAATGGCGCTACATAAATTATCCAAAACCATTTATGGATTCACATATACACACGTATATATATATACATAAATATACAAGTAATATTTTCCTAAATAGAGTTTATTATGCCATTGTACACTCACTACTACAGTATGGCATTGTTAGATGGGGTGGAACTTATAATAACATACTGAACTCTGTGAAAATAATCCAGAGAACAATGATTAAAGTCATATTGAAGAAAAAAAAACGATATCCGACAAAATTATTATTTACAAAATTAAAAGTCCGAAACATAGATACCGTTCATAAGAAAACCGCAATTTTTCAATTATTAAAGGGTGATAAATATTTTAATTAAAAAAAAGTTTATCTTCGAGATTCCAAAATGATTTAACAACTCCAAAATATAATACTAAACAATTTGAACAAAGTTTCAAATATTTAGGAATTAAATACTTCAATAAACTCAAAATACTTAAGAAAAAATTAATGCTAATTACATGTAAATCATTGAAAAAATATATGAAAGAAAAGATAAAGACTATTATATGGTACCATTAAATCACCGATATTACAATAAACTTTTTTATACATATTTTATGTATGCCTTGCATTACGCATTAGAAAAAAAGGTACATAAATAAAGTAAATTTTACGAATACGTTAAAGTTATTTTAAATAATACAGAAATAATAAAAATGACAAACATGTTTTTTGCCGCAGGAAACTCGAGAATCATATGATAGACTGATAATTACACGCTAGAAGTATCGTAATGTGCATAAATCTCAGTCCTGCATAATGAAGGAGTAAAAAAAAGAGTCCGAACGGGCCATTAGTTTTCCCAGTCCGAGCAGAAGAGTTCAGTGGGCAATGAGCAGTGAACAGCGAATAGCCGGCGGATAGGCGCTTGGTGCAGGGTCCATCTTCGGGTTTAAAAATAACGGCCTTCATACACTTCTTACTCCGCGGATGACTTGGTACCTTCGTCGCGGGGATCGTTGACCACACGAAACGCGCCTGCGGCCGAATCTACTACAGAAATCTATTCATTTTTCAACGCGAAAAATTTGCCGGAGTACAAAAAAAAACAAAGTGTAAAAAATGCCAAATATGCAAATGTAATATATTCAACGGTCTTATTGAAAATGAGTATACTTCATCGTTCAAAAAATTGTTCCACATCATGAAATGACAGATCAGGGGGAAATATGTAAATACCGATAATCAATATTTTGTATGCGTGTCAAATATTAAAGGAATTTTCCAATGGCATATTTTCTTATCGTCAAAAAATTTAGTATTTTCGCAATGAAGTCGAGTTATGGTATTTTCGACTGTGGTAGATGAGTCGGAGACTATTCTACCAATGTTTTTACAAAGATCCAACGGTCAAACAAGTTGTAGGTACCTCAAAATGCAGAGTCAAAACATTGCGATATTTGCGTTTCAACATTTACTTACAAATCAATAAAAAGGGTTTTGAAATTCGCATACTTATTTATTGATAATCCGCAATCTCAGATTATTGAATATTTTAACCTTAAAAAAAAACTAAAATCTGAAAAAAACAGAAACTCGATCGCCAGAGATGTAGAATATTTTGCATTTTCAACTTACGACGTGAGTGTCGCCTGTATGTCTAAATAAATTTTGGATATGTTAAATCGAAATTAGTTTCAGGCGAACAAGATAAGGGTAAAAAAGAGGCATATAATGAGAATAAAGGAGTATTTTAAAATGTAAAACCAGCGGAGACCTTGAAGCGTTTCTGTGCACCTGCGATCACCTCACCACTCGCAGGCCCAGCCACAGTCAGTATCCGTGTGTAACAAAACGAGTTAGTACATGCGATAGTATATCTGATATTTAAAACCTTTTTAAGGCTCTTTTCAGGTTCCAATATATCTATGATAAACGTATAACATATTGATACGAATTTATGTTTTTATTATTTTCGTTCAGAATTAAGATAATATTCCGTAAGTTTATTTTGCAAAGCTTTCTATTTATAATGTAAATTTGGGTATAGTGTCGTTTCCGAGGGGAAGTTAACATTTTAACAACGAAGTATAGATAAGTTTCGGTAGAAAAAAAAGTGGACCGGTTAAAAGTTAAAGTCCAAAAGTAATGTTAAAGCTATTGAAACTACGTACTTGAACGTTATCTATCCACTGTAATCGACCATCAGAAGAAAGACGAATTCTTCTCTACGTTAAAAGTACATAAGTCACGTTTATTCATTTTATAAATATGCGAAAAATAAGAACTCTTTCCACACTAATCATAACTAAAAACTATTAAAAGTAAAATGAAAAAAGAAAACGAAACCATAAAATAACAATGCCCAGAAAGGTAGACATAAACGTGGAAACAAGTACATTGAAAAGTAAGGTTTGCAATGATTCACGAGAAGTGCAATGATCGGATGTACATAATATGAATAATGAAGGAATATCGGCAAAGTATTAACGCAAATTATAGACTTACGCGAAGTAAGTTATGTGCCTAGACAGTGGACGTGGCGTGCCTAAGTTAACATATTGTGTGAGCGACTACCAAAGAAACATTATATCAAGTCATACAGCGTGCATTACAATGGTTCAGGCGGAATGCTGGATGGACGTAAACTGCCGTGTGATTATATTTATACGGACAATGCATAACAGATTTACGAGTAGGGACAGGATGCCTGCAAGGACACGCGGTGCGGTGTGCGTGGAGCCCGGACAAATAAATAAAAGGTAGATATGTCCCTACATGGTCTCGTAGAAGGATAACTAAACTGATTCCCATATGACCTGAGGAAACGCGAGCTGATTCCATCAATTCCATGTATCGATCGAAAGGAAAAACAGATTTGCAAAGCTAGATACGCCGAGTTCAGTTCTCGGAATGCCCCCATGTTCTGGCTATAAAGGAAAGCAATGTCAGAAATGTTCATGAAAATAATTGGCCTCAACTATCCGAATCATGTGTGATATTTGTCATTTGCATATTTCACCCTTAAACATCTCTTAATACGCCGAGAAAGGTAATTGACACGCGGGTGATTATTCCTTAAAAAGAGTGCAAGTATTTCAGCGACGCTGCACAGCAGACCGCACATGCCACCGAGTACTCGGTGAATATTTTTTTCAACCAATCTAAAAATGTCACAAATTTCTGGATTTCCGCGGGATGCCGAAGACCTTGACCGGGAACGAGAGGCCCGACAGTCGTGCGTTCTTCGTCCCGTTTTCGCTTAACGAGAGTGGCGAGTGGAGACATCGGGAGTGGGGAGGCACCGGGGTGCGACCGGGAGCGGTCAAGGGCGGTAATAGGAACCCAGGTACCTTGGCCACCAAGGGGATACGAAAATTGCGACTTATTTGAGAAGTTGATAAATAGTCCATTTTGCGACTTTGTTTAGTATAAAACTTAATAATAAAGATCGGCATGTGTCCACATCTAAAATATTTCGTCTAAATAAGCTTTATAAAATAAATTATATACAAGAACAAATATGAAATAAGTTGTTGGACGAACTATAACATTTTTTTTAATAATCAAAGAATTTGTAAATACATAATTACTTGGAAGGACAGCAGTTCATTTCAAGAAGTGTTTGAATAATTTAATTTTGCTAACGATTTTATGTAAAAATAAAGACCTTTGTACGAGTGCGAGTATGCAACCGGAGTGCCCAAGTCATTGCTACTTTTATCTATCTCCTACCTACTATTCCTAGTCTTATCTATTTATTCCACTCGTATGTATATATCTAAGCATCTAGAAATCAGGACGGATCACTTGCCTATGTATAATTAATGATAGAGTTACCACTTATGCGGTGTTTTATGCACCATTTGGGCGCGGATAAGGGCTAAAGAAAGAGTAGGCACAGTATTGTAAACGATTTTGGAAATCAATGATTTTTTTAAGACTGCGTAAGTCTTATCAACGAAAGTTTGAAAAGTATTTTTTGAAAGTCTTATCCTTTAAAAAATCCATTTTATAAAACATGATTAGAGATTTTATTTCGGATATTAATAATATGACATCTATACTTTCGTCCCATTTTTATGATCAAAGGCATTATTTAAAAAATGGATATTGAAACGCCATATGAATGAGTTCTATCATCGAGAATCAATAATGCGCAGACGAGAGTCTCGCCATTGTTTAATATTGAAGGGTTTCCACTACACAATATTTACAGGCTCAAATGCAAATAATACAAAAGGACTCATGCAGTTCAACGGGACGGCATTAATACGGTTTAAATCAATCTACACAAAGGCTGCATCGGTCACTAAGGGAACATCAAAGTGCACCAGTCGACACGACTGCGATATGTTCCTGGCAGGGCGGGAACTGTGTGTGTGTGTGTGTGTGTGTGTGTGTGTGTGTGTGTGTGCATGTGGTGCGGCTTATTAATGGCGCGGAATTACCCCGACAACTTTGACTATCTATAGCCTCCTAGTTACCGTTCGCGGGTAGAGAACCCGATACTTTGGATCATTGCACGTGACTCAATCATTAAAAAGCGGAGTTAATCAGGTATGAACAGACTCATAAAGCTCTAAAATTGAGATAATCCTTATTTTTAATTAAATTTTTACTTGGTCAATACCACTATTTCTTAAAATCTATTGTGACACGCGTTTCGATGGATTCCGCATCATTTTCAAACACTGCATGTAAACAGATTTTCAAGCGCCAAGTAAAACTTTAATTGAAAATGTATAGATATTACCACAAAGTGACTGCCGAATCAATTCATGAAACAATTCTCTTAGTTTATACAAGTAATAGAAAATCGATAAATGATAATTTTACAATTTAAAATATAGTAAAAAAACAAAAAACTGACACATGGCACCCGAGCTTCAAACGATGCACAAGTGGAGAGAAACTAGTGAAGACCACCCTTATGAGCCCTTGATAAACAAAAGCTCGCCGCGATACTCGTTGCATTCGTGCTGGAGGTATTTAAATTTAAAATTCTTCGGACCCTCCCCGGCGCTGCACGGAATGAATAATCGATGTAAATAGATACGTACCGCGTATTATAGATCACTTATTCTTTTTGGTCGCGTTTGTTAGTTTGTTTATGCGGCCAGGATACCGTCGCTGATCCCATTATAGCCCGAAAGATTCCATTAGAGTTTGGCTCATTTGTTCTAGGCCGGTAATAAAAGAGTTTGATGGCGCTGTCAGATTAATGCGAGCGCTCGAGGTGGCGGCCCGATTGTGCGGGATGCGCCCGTGGCGAGGTACCCGGCTCTGAAGGGTGAAGGCAATCACTAAAGAGAACCCTGTCAGAATGAATAATATCAGATATCAAAGCGCATTATTAAGCGGGTACATTATTTAAGAACAAGGAGAAATTACTCTACTGTGAATGGTTCAAAAATGAATTGTAAAAAAACGTTAAATAAAAATAATTACCTTACAATATAACACTATTCGCAGGAGTAGGCAGAGAGATTTGAACCCCCTCATCATTCTATCTTTGTAAACATTATTTGCCTCTTCCTTATTTATACATCTCCTCATATGTATTCTTCTCCTAACTTGACCATTTTCAAGAATATTTTCAATGTTTTTTTTGATAAAAAAATGGTGTATAAATTTGCTATCATTAAAAAAATACTAATTGAGGACGATTAAGAGTATCATTATGATAATGATAACATTATTCATATCTGCTGTTTTCGTGCCAGGGATATTATGATGTCACGGTCAGATTTTGATGGATTCTTTGGTTATGCTAAAATAAATCGATGCGCAGATCCGAAGCGTAAAAACAAACATCACGAAGTCTATGAAAATATTTTATATCTGCCGCGGACTGACGCGATGTACAATTCAAGGCTAGCAGAAGCTGGTCCCGGTACCGATGCCGGAACACAAATAGAGTCGATAGGGCACGAGATATGTGGAATTGTGTAATACAACGCAACTTCCGCACTTACGACTCGACTTATCTCAATTCGTAATTACACTATACATTACAAATCTAAGTGTCGCATCCAATACATATATGGGTCAAAAACAAATAATTTTCTTCTTCTTTCTGTGACGTTTATCCGCACCCGAATAGTGCATATGGCAGGGCATTGGATCGATGCAGTGTAAGCTTGGTCACAAATAAAATGACTTCTCTGCATTATTTGATATTTGAATAGAGCATATTTGAAAGGATACGGGTGACGCAAGCGAAAAAGTTCTGATTGAAGGTGAAATCAATTACAGCTATGTGGAAAAAGATAAAGTAGGATTAAAAAATAGAATAGTAATGGTAAGGATACTAGGGCTCGCATAGTCGTACTCGTACTAGCTTTTGTAACTTCTAATTTGTACGACTTCCTTGAGCAGAAAAAAATGCCATATAACAGACCACAATGTATTATAATACATTGATAAAATAAAGATGTATGGATGTGAAGAGGCGAGGAGTGTATGTCAGGACAGAAGAGTGTGGCGTTCCATCCTCTCTACCTACCCCTGCGGGGAAACGGCGTGATGGTAGTAGTAGTAGTAGTAGTAGTAGATAATATAAATGGCAAAGTCATATACGATTATTTAAATGTGTATTAAATTTATTTATTGGGTTTCTAACAGATAGAAGAAAGAGAGAATTGTTTAAGATGTTAATCATTTAACATAGTTCAATTGTACATAAGAAAATTAAGATAATAATATGTCGTTTTTTTATCTCGTAGGGACAACCCTAATGTACCGAAATTGGCAAAGCGTCAATTCCGAAAGCAGTAAAACATGTTCAAGAATATTTTATGATAGACTATGATGAATTATTAGTAAATCACCTTGAAAGTCATGTTTACAACGCAATAATAATGTAACAGGGCTTTGTGCGCCCTTCCAAACTACAAGGGAGGAATAAGAGAAGAAAAGATTATGTAAATATGATTGCAGAGCCTCCTTCCCTTTATTGCAAAATATTCTTGGGTACGCGGATTGTTTTTACAAGTTATGGCATAACGTCGCAGTAAGTGTTCATATCACGGAAGGGAGTTTATACACGAACTAAACACAAAGGAATAGCGAGATGTGCTATACGGTTCAGGGATAAAGAGCTCGACTAGGGGTGACGTACATTTGCATAGAGGGAGACAGAAAGGTGAGGGGATACTAATAACAGAATATAGGACAAGTAAATCGATCCATAGCATGGCTCCAGAGTATCTAAAAGAGCTATGTATTCCAGACGAATTGGTTGATATCCGTCTCACGCATCGATCGGCTACAACAACCGCAATGGACAAAGGGACCTTACCAGCTCACGACCAGCGCACTAAATTTGGTGAGCGTGCCTTTGCTGTTGCGGGCTGATGGCTTAAAACGCTCTTTACCAGTAGTTAGAAATAGTAAGAGTGAGATAATCTTTAGGAAAAAAAACTAAAAACGCATGTTTTTGGTAATTTATTTCCACTATCTCCTTTTCCCCAATTCAATCACGGTGAGCGCCCTTGAGGTAATTTTATGAAAATGGCGCTACATAAATTATAAAAAATTATTATTACTTTACATATTAAGTGCTAAGTACCTGCAGAAGAACGCACACATAAGAACGATAAACTTTTTTTTAATACGTTCACAGTTTGAGTACAACGAAAAAGATAACATTGTCAATAAAGTTCATACTGTTAATTTATTTAAATTCAAATAATTACCTTGAAAATTCAACGCACGAAATAAAATATATATATATATATATATATATATATATATATATATATATATATATATATATATATATATATATATATATATATATATATATATATATATATATATATATATATATATATATATATATATATATATATATATATATATATATATATATATATATATATATATATATATATATATGGAAATGAATACATGGGACGAATATTTAAAATATAATAGTTTTATACAAATAAGCACAAGACTGCTGCGCATTATTCGCAGACAAAAACAATATGATTAGAATAATGAACGTTGGTGAGAGGCAATAATAAGTACGTGAGGAATTGAACAAACAAAAATGGAAGTTGCGTGTTCAGAATGGTTATTATTATTATGAGTATCATAACGAAACGCGCACAATATAAGCATGTAGGGCGAAATTCGTTAAAAGGATGGAAATCTGATAAGAAGGGTGGAAAAGCTTTTTGGGGCTGAAGGACGAAGGTCAGTATCTGCATAATGCCTCTGGGGTAGGTTTCGTATTTCCCAGAGACAGAATACATGGCTTCCACTAAATAAAACTTTATATTAATGCAAGCTGAACTAAGAGAAAAATTTAAGTTCGATTTATGTTTTCGTATTCTAGCATTCCTGCGATCCAAATAGTATTACTTGTTAAATTAGTTAATTCATTAATCAATGTTGTATACGAGTATGCTTCAATTCTCTAAACAAATTCAACGACTGATTTTAACAAAGCAAATTTTTTTCGTCGAAATACATTCAATTGCGCAATTTTTCGCGTATTGTGTGGTGGCTGTCAATAAAAATAAAATTGAATTCTAGTCTTGGGTTAGTGACGTAAATCATTGGAAAATATCGTTATATTTAACGAGGGCGGTCACCTTCGCTTTGGGGTTTTCGACATAAGTATAGATGTTGCGCAGGTAATTTATAAGATAATTTGACGATTTTAATTGGATCAAGTGAGAATACAAGGGGTGGAGATCAGCCTGATGTATTTTTTTAGTAGACTTGGTTAGAAGGTCAAATTTTAAAGGCAATTGTGAATACGTGCAATATCAAAGTTCATAAACAATACGAGATACCAATATCCTCAAAGATACATTTATTGATTTAATGTATGAAAGTGACTTTTTTTTTATCTTAATAACAAAAAGAAACCACAGTGAGCAAAGAGTTAGGTTCGTTTACTGTGTTTCTAAATGGTTATTTTTGTATACGCGGCAATCTATCATATTGATAACAATTGAATAGACATATTGCTAAACAAAGTTTCTTATACTACAAAATACGTAGTTCGATTATAAATGTTGTCTTTGTTATTTGTTTAAACCGCGCGGAATTAATTTCAATTTGTCACAAGAAATTATGCAGAAATGTCCATTGTTTACCTAATATTTCCAACATGTCCCGTTGTCTTTAACAATTAGTTGTGATTGTGTTTTTTTCAAGTGATAATTTAACGAACGAACTTGAACTATATTTTGGTCCATTGTTCTCGATGCATTGAGAATGGTGATAATATAATCAAACGCGCGCTACAACAATGAAGACTTTATTTTAGTATTGCGTGCGTTTGAAAATTTCATAGAATTTCGTTATATAATCAGTGCGTGAACCTGATTTTCCTGCAGATTTTATTTTTTAACTATATGAATCTGGGACAAACAACAAAAAAATTAAAACAAATATTGGAGCACTTATAACAAAAAATAAAGAGAGTTTTATTTTATGTTTGATCATGTCACGGACATAACATTCACGAACATTGACAAAAATATGATATTCTAAGAGACTAAAGATTTTTTATTAAAAAAACAACACAGTATATTTATTTATAAAAAAAATGTTACTGGGTAATTTTATACCACTGTTCATAAAACTATTTATTAAAAATGGATAGATAGTGCGACAAAGTGATTGCTGAATACTTATACTTTTCCATGTTCCACGTTTCCACGATCCACAAGAAAAATAAGAATTTCAATGATTAAAATATATTTCATTATAATTTCACATCACCAATTTTATAATAGAAAATGCGCTTCTCAGCTGTTACTAATCAAATAAACAAGGGTGTCGTATTTCCAATTGTATTCTGCCGGCAGTCACTATAGCGCAGTGATAGCATGCAATGGGTATTTGGGAGACGGACGTAAAAAGCTCTCGAGACAAGTATTTAGCGATCATTTTATTTTTTGAATTTTTTTTTATAACTTTCCCAGTTTTAGTATATTACCGTTTTTTTAATATTAACAACTTCTGCTAACAATTATGCTTCACAGATATTTTCAATTATTATTAAATTGGGATACTCATAAGATCACGGATCTAGTTTATGTGGTGGATAAGCCGCTAATATTTATTCTAAACCTAGCTTACCAAAACGTGTTATTAAAAGTATGTAGTAAAAATTGGTATGTAAACTTGTCATCGATACCATATTTAGAAACTGCCCTTATTAGCATAAAAATTTAGTTTGGAGGCTAGATTTATACGAAATATTAAACAGCACGTGTCGATAGTCGAACGATCGACGTCAGATTGATGTGCTGAACCACAAGATGAAATGGGTTAAATGAATATAACTCAAGGCAAAAGTAATAATTATTAGAAGCGTAGTGCATAAATAAAAATATTCGATGTATTTATTAAACGGTTGCTCCAAGTCACCCATCCTTGTATGCAATCCCATACAAGGTTGGCTATGTGAATTACTTCGACCTTTGGAGTAATCAATACTACTACGAGAAATGCAGCGGATTAAAAATATTAGAAGTACAAGTACATGTTTTATCCTACTTATTAATTATTTATATTCGTTGTAAATAAATGTAGACAAATTGAAAGCATTAAGTATGTGAACATAAATAGGAATGTATATAGTTAACATGAATGTTTATAAAATCAAAATCAAAACTACTAAAACATGTATTATTTTACTTGAATAAAGTAATTTCAAAGACGAAATACACAACAATACAAAAAGACAAATCTCGAAATTTACTTTAAACAAACACCAAAAAATCCGGAAGAATTATTAATTCTTTTCAGAGATGCGTAAATATGCAAAGCATTATTAAATAACGTACGAATTTAAAAATACACAATTAACTAATTTTCTCGAGCACATTTCTTTGGGACGAGAATTTTTCAGAAAGATTCGCTGACGAAGTTAGAAATCGACGAATCAACAAAAAAGTCGACAACAAAAAATATTTCAAAAGGTTTAAAGGAATCGTTCCTCGCGTCGCTCGTAAAAAGGTTGGCGCTTTGTCATTTCTACGCGGTGACTACTCGGGAAAATGTGTATTTTGGTCTAGTGTAGACCGAACCAAAGAAGGGAACCGCGGGGAGCACATGGTGGAGCGAAGTTTGCAAAAGGTTTGGACCGAAGCCAAGGTTAGTCGCAAGATGGAACGGGAAATTTCCTAGAAAAACAAACATACCCAGAACAACACAAACTCCAGTTTGGCCTTAGGCGCAAAATGGTTTACGTTAGGTTCGGCCATTCCTCTCGCTCAAAAGTATTCGCATAAATAACTGTCAATCTCACGTGCCGAAAAAGAGCTAACATGATCGTAAGATGTATTTACAATAATACATTCGTAAATTCAACAGAATGTATTCACATTTTTTTGTGGCTGTTTTTCGAATAAAATCAATTCTTCCTAGACGCACGAAATACAAACGAATTATTTTAAAGACGTAACAGATGAAAAATTTATTGGTATTCCATAAACAAGATTTCTGTAAATAATTTACACATCAGATAAATTATTGCGAGATATTTTTTTATAAAGCTTAAAGGTAAAAATGACGTAAAAACCGAGTGTTTATACTACGATACTGCTTGCCATTTTTTTTATGTACGGATTTGATTAATCTTTATTGCTTATTTACTTAACAAAATTTTTAAATTCATTAAAACATTCGTTAATATAAATGTGTAAAAAAATACAAACCAGGACGTATAATCAAACACTATCATATGAAAAACAGGGAAAAGCTTCTTTTAAAACTGTCAAAAACAATGGTTTTCCTTTTCATCACATTAATATATAGAATTTAGACCGATTGAATACATTCTAACAGTAATAAACATTTTTAAAAAGTCATAATAAATTTGATGGCTTTGGTGTCGGTAGATTTTAGCATTTATTAAAATTATATACTAAACAAATTCGCTACCACGATAAAACAGATTGTTTATGTTGGAAAGTTTCAAATCAACAATATTTTAGTACTCGCATCACGTCAACGCTGGCGTCGTCAGACTTCCCAATCAAGCAGACGCAATTATAAATTTGCACGGGTTACTAGTTTGGGAAATGCGCATTAGCCTCACCGACACCCGCTGGAAGATGGAGATCACATTCGTGATATTATATTCTCAGAACATAATAAATGGATACAAACGAGCTCCTGTGTGGACCACACACCATTTGCAAATTATAATAAGACATGTACCTAAATGTAAATATGTAAAGAAGGGAAGCTTTTGAAGCAATTCGGCGTAAATCATATAAGACAATTATTTATTGTAAGGGCTGTGGTACTTCATCCATTTGAATTAACGCATTTAAACCACCCGAAACCCGTCATTACTTGAATCTCAGATAGAGATCTGATAACTGTAGCGAGAGTGGACTCTTCTTCAGCTCAAAGACAGTAAAATCATGTTGGTAAAACAATTAAAAACCATATCCCTGAACCACGTAAAGATGAAGGTGATGTCAAGCTAAGGAAGTTGTTGGATCGTTTCTCGTGGTATTTATTAGAGAAGCTGAGGAATTGTTGAGGGTGGTGTATAAACTGAATTTTGGCCTCATTTTAATTCTAGTGTTTTTCTCTTATAAATCTGTAAATTTTCTTTCTTTCTTTTGCATGATTTATTTCCTTTGTACTTTGTACGTTGTATTTAGGAATTGTTATTACTATCTGACTTACCCAACGGTATTTAGACAACATAAATAAAAATAAAATAAAAAAACTCGAGGTTTCTCAACACAGATGAAGAAGTCTATTGAAGGGGAATAAGAAAATCAAAGTATTTACAGCCTCACTGCCTGTCATTGGCTGGTTTGAGTAATCATTTTTTTAAACTGGGAGTACAATAAGGTTCCGCAGAACTTTTCAACCTCATTAATAATGTTGATTGTTAAACTATTGTCTTAGGAATCGGTAAACTTACAACAAATATTAAGTAAACAATATATGAAGTTACATTATCATATGATTACGACAGGAAGTTTGTACGTAAACAGAGTGTGAACACATACCACCATGTAGGTAACACACGTGTACATAACATCAAGCATATGACGATGACGCTGACATTGACTGCATATTGTTGATATGCAGAATAGTATAAAGTCATATATGTATTACATCCATACTGTAGTTCCGATTCATTAGAACAGAGGTCGGTCATCGCATTATTCAATCAACATCAGCAGTGCAACGATTTAGATTGCCTTTGTGAGCTAAATTTATTTGAAAAAAAAACTATTTTTAGAAGTCGGCTAAAAATAGGTAGGTATACTTGAAAAAAACTACAAACATCATCTTTTAACCGTTATCAGCATCCAATGATGCATAGAGCACTGCAAAGTATCGACGTTATCTTAATGGTTAATTACATGAACTTAATGTGATTAGTCCTGCGCTTTGGATATAATTCCAGGTTGCTGTAAAATAAATATTAAGTGTGAAAAATCATTTGCATTTATTTAGACCTCCCTGGGAATCAACCCTGAGACCTTTTTATCATTCTTCGTAATATTCTTATCCATTGATATAAATGACATTTATATTATTTCAATTGAAACATTTTGATGTTTAATGGCCGTGCATTTCAAATTCAGGCACAATTCTCGAAACATAACAAAAACAAACACATAAATGTAATTGGTATTTTACTCTTATCATACTGATTGATTTTAAATTGTATTTCACAACTATTATTTTCAAACACGTCATTCATCGTGGAGCCGCACTAAAGTAGCTTAAGAGGCGCGTGTGGTTCGCAAACCGCACAAGACGACCTGAGAAAAAGATGAATTATTATTTATTTTACTCTTTTTAATTTTAAATTAGTTAATTTGAACGCAGTTACTCTTGAACAATGTTATCTTTTAATTATGAGACGAGTTGATGTTCAAAATTTATTTGCGATGAATGAAATAATAAATAAGTCTTTCATTCTCAATATGTATTCGTATTTTTTTGTAGTAAACAGTGTATTAATATTTCTTCCGACCAATATTTCGGCCATCATTTAAAAGACATCTACAGGTTGCTGTGGAATAGCAATTTTCAATGTACAGTTTTCCACAATTACCGTTGAAGTTAGCAGCGGGAAATATTAAATACATATGTATGTCTATAATTAACTGTGACCGTGAAAATGGATGCCCATAATAAGATCAGTTTGTTTTAGTTTTTTTTATTTGAGTAAAAAAAAACAAACATTAGTAAGTACAAAAGTACCGTAACGAAACCGAGCTGCGTCAGGTTGTGCATTCCTTTGAGGAAAACCAGAATCGAGAAACCAAGATGAGTGTATAATTCAGAATACCAATTTAAGTGTATAATTTCACAAAGATCGGATATTTAAACACAAGTGTTTTCCTTAAGGAAGTGTCCCGAAACCAAGTAACTGTATTTTTCCTTGGAACAACGCAACACCGACTACCAGGTACCAGGAACAATAAGAATAAAAATATTACAAATGGTTTATTCAAACACATTGGTTATTTCATTATCACTAAAGTTAATTGATTTATTGAAATTCAGATAAATTTATAAACCTTGAAAAAATATATAATTACAAAAAAAAGAATTATAACACAGGGAGAGTAAAAGAAAAAAAATCATTTCGGGAAAGCCTAATGGACTCACAAAAAGAGACTACCTGCATCAATGGCCATTTTCTTTTTATTCGAGAAATGACAAATTTAGTACGTATATACTTTCAACCATGTATTTTGAATGTATTGAATATAATTCAGGAAAAGTTTTTATTCATTACAACTTTCCAAAACAAGCCGCTTAGGCTTACCTGAAATAAGTATTTTGAATAAAACATTTATGTGTAGCAAAAGAAAATAAATATTTCTTTAAAAGTACAAAAACAAACAAACAACAAATCGTTCCAATGTCCCTTAGCGCTAAACGATATTTACATAAGCGACATCTAGCGGTAAAATGGGGAAGAAAGAAAATGACGAAAACGTTCTCCAATATCAGTTTAAAAAATCTCAATCGTATTTATTTTTGTAATATCTGTAAGATAATCTCAACTTAAATAGTGATAAAAAAATATTTAATGCGTTTCTCTTAATCGATAATTCATTTTAATACTGGTCATTTTACCATTATATACGATAGTGAGTCCAATAAATATCCATCAAATACAGTGAAAAGTAGGAGTAAACGAAAGAAGTATGATTTTTGGACAGTTTTGTGCTTCAAATATAAATTCAGAAAGTTAAAAACAAAAGTACAATATATGAGCCGATAAAACTGTGGCCTATTCGTCCAATACACCGTCGTACCGTACAATTTTACTTAGTTAATTAACTAGTAAAAAAATCACTAAATTAATGGATACATAATTTATGTTGTTTTTTTCACTAATAAGTTCGATACAAAAAGGCTTCCATTCCAAACGCAAGTAAAATTTTCCTCACGTCACGTAAATTATGTTATAACAACGTACGGATAGCATAAAGTATCTTCATAGTATTATACAGAGCATCACTCGTGTAATCAACTGTAATATTAGGTTTACGTCACAAAGAAATAGCAATAATAATATCTCAAAAATAATCACAGGTCATTCTGCTCTTGCTTCATCCTATGGTTAAAAGGTTTTTTTTGAACTTATATATTAACAAGACAACAAGGTTTTTTTTGTTGTTATTATGATTTCGGTAACCGGAAACTAGACTGAATAAAAAATAATTATATACAAACGCTCAAGAGTGTATTTATGTATTTATTTTACGGTTGATGTTACTTACTGCTTACCAACCTGGTACGTCACGATGGATTTTCATACTCATGCATGCCATAAATTATTTATAATACCTACTTAGTATGACGCATTAAAATTGTGCAAATCCGGTATTACTTGCTGGAAATCGTAAAAATCTAATTTAGAACAATTTCACTGTTATTAAACACGACATTGTATTAAATGTAAAAAGTAATAATGGAAATACGATACAATAATAAGATTGCACAATATGATGAAAGAATGTGGGCACCAATTTTAACTCAAATGAACGAAAAAGGAAGTGTACTTCAAATTTTATAAATCCATTGAAATATTTACTGCAAGTGACAGCACCTTTAAAAAAAGCTTCGTGTGGTTGAAATTAGCAAGAAAGAAGATGTCCATTATTTATACAGGTGAGATTCTTTTGCGAATAACTTCATACACCTACAAGATACGCTTATTTTAATTTTATTAAACTTATGATCAGCGAATTGATTGTGAAAATATTTAGAATGTATCTAAGCATTCGTGAAAATATTTAAAATAATGCCTACGACATATTGAATATGAAGAAATTGCCAAGAATTCAGTTGAATCAGGTTTTATAATTAAGAAATAATTCCAATTAATATTATTTATTATTATCATCAAAATTAAGCTTAATTGTAGAGGATTCATAGATCCATTACACACATGATTTAAATAACGGATTAATCAAATATAATAGCGGCTATAAATACGCAATAATGAGTCATCTCCCCCGCATTTTACCTCCGTATTAAGATAGATAATGCGGTATTATATTATTTTGGTGACAGTGAAAGTAAGTGTAATTTTGAATAGTGAGTCACTTAGTGCTGTTTTATTTATGCAAAAAGTGATTTATAAAGATAATTGCATATAATATACCATCATATAATGTACAATGACTTAAATCTATAGTAAATAGCTAAGGTACAAATATGTAATGACGTAAAGTCATGTTATGAATTACAAATACAACATTTTGAAATTTGAGTAATATGGTTTTCAATCATATCAAAATGGTTGTTTAAACCAACCAATGAGAGGTCGTAAGCCTTGTAAATACCCAGATTAATATATTACCATCTCAATAAATAAATTTAAAAAAACTTCTTCACGTAAGTAAGGAGATATCAGTAAAGTCTTAAAGTAAATAATTCTTTCATTTAATTCCAAGCGGAATGACTGACAGAAAAGTTTAAAAATACAGTTACAAACTTTCTGATTTTCCTACAATTGTAAATTTTAATAAAAAAGGAAATCAATACACAATCTTCAAGTACCAGTTGCCCTTGAGCTAGTATTTTATGAAAATGACACCATATAAATTATCTAAAATTATTATTTTTACTACTGGTGTTTTCTTAATATTTATTAATAATTTAAAATATTATTATTAATAAATAAATATCGCATTAGAGTGAGACCCCTTTGCATTGTAGACGAATATAAACTATAAAGGCGAAAAAAATTGTTACGCGATAAAAAAAAAAGGGCTGGAGAAAGTGTCAATAGAAACCAAAAAATAATATATTTAAAACGGAAATTTATATTACAAATCGATATTGGATGCACATCATCAACTTCCACAAATTGTGTGAACTATGAGCGTGATAAGCGGATCTCTCAAAAAGAAACTAGACACAAAAGTGTTAAAATGAACAAATAATCTACGGACTGTGGTTCAGAATGAACTAATAAATGAAACACTCGGCGACCGTCACGTAAAGTCATTTGCGTTTCTTGTCAGTAAATTCGATGCGGTCTGGGAACTGAACAAATCATTTCTAAAACACCGAAGAAAAGTTTTTTCGACAACGTAAATTGAACGGTAAAATAAGAAAATCGTGAGGCAGTATTTTAAGGAATTGGAACATTTACTCGAATTCAAGCTAACTTTTGTGACAAAATTCAGACTTACCTATCATGCAGCATACTGGCTGATGGTTGGACGTCATCGTTTCGGATATATCCATCTAGGGAAGTTTTCGATCTGATAATCCTGGAGCATGATTGTCGGTGAATAATTCTATAAAGTTCCTCGGAAGGAAAGTGTCTAAGTGTCAAACGAAAACTCGGTCTCCGCGTGTAAACTTTCACGAGAATTCCCAATGTGGGAGGCCTACGGTGGATTCGATACCGCCTTTTACTCATTAAGAGAAATTATACTAATGCGCATAATCGGAGAACATGATATTAATACGAACGCTTTTGATTGAAAACTTAATTGCACATTTTTGCACTGCACTGGTGAATACATGAGCCGATAATGCACTTTAGCAGCGATCGGGAATGCACCAAATAGCTGGCGAAACCAGAACCGTAATGATGAGTATATAACTGACTGTCCAGTTCACAATACACACAATCCGAGACAATTGTGTAAACGGAAGTATTGTGATATATTTCCTCGTTGTTTCACGCGTATAAATTATTTATGCCTAATAAAAACGTAGCGCATTATTTAAACACTATTGTGCGAACATTGTACAATATCGAAAGTGAAGCGCGAGTATTGTGAAGCTAAGTACAGTATTTGGGTCGGTGCGAACAGCGCAATAAGTCGTTTCAACGCAATTGATAGTCCCGTACTAATAAAGTTTATCATTACGATATCTAAATCATTACATTACAGATTTGACATTTTTGTAGCACTCCCAGTAATCAGTTATCTCGGTAGATAAGAGGTCTGTATACGCCATGTAGCTACTAGCATATCCACACTCCGACTGATAATCGGACGATAACGATTATTTATAGTGCCATTAAACTGGTGATAGCGAAAGCGATCTATATTACACATATCGGTCGACGATAAATTTAACCATATTTTGGATCCATTTTATATTTACTATAACTATACCCTTGGGACCAATGACAATGAGGCAATCATACTAAATGTTACTTTTCTTTGGATCTCAAAAAAAAAGACTGGACAAGGGCCAAGCAATTAATTACACGGCTATTTACAAAGGGGTAGTTAAAGAAGATAGGGTTGTACGAGGGTGGCACGTGACAAAACAGGAAATATGTGGCGAGGGTGGTTAGTTACCACGCGAAACCCGCTTTGTTCTGACAAAAGGGGTGAGTTTACTATGTAAAGATCCCCATCGCACGATAAGGCAATGAGGAAGCTAGCACACGGTAAAATATTATACATTAATATTGGGAAAGAACGTGAAGATTCCATAAAGAAAATTACAAAACATAATATAAGCATTTCAATAATAATAAACACAAAAAATTTTTCATTGTAATTTTATAATAAATTCTAATTTGAAAATCACGAGCAAAGTAAAATTTAATCGGTCAGTGACAGATAACGTTTCTCGCGTTCGGCGAGAATGTCCAATAATGTGCACAAACATTAACCATTTGAGAAAAAATCAAGGTGATTTAATAATGACCAGGCGAACGCAATACGCCATTACAAACCGATTATTGTAAGTTGGTTTAAGCCAGATACCATTCAATTATATAAATATTAATGAAAAAAAATACATAATATACTGTCAATGTAACCTGCCAAAATTAACTAGCTCATAAAACTTGACAGAAAAGAATGTAAATTTAAACATTAATATATATATATATATATATATATATATATATATATATATATATATATATATATATGTATATATTTATATATATATATATATATATATATATATATATATATATATATATATATATATATATATGGATATGTAGGTACCTACATTAATTAAACATAGTTTCAGTAAAATTATTATTGGAAGCAATTGCCAAAAAGAATAAATAAAAATATTATTCAAAGCGTTCATTATACAAGTCATTAATTTAATCAAACATTATAAAAAATAAATTGAGAAGTATACTCTATGAATAATCAAAATAATGAAATTAATATTTCCTAGTCGTCAGTATCAACTATCAATATGTAGAATGTTTCAGAAATAATGAAATCAATATTTCCTAGTCGTCAGTATCAACTATCAATATGTAGAATGTTTCAGAAATAATGAAATCAATATTTCCTAGTCGTCAGTATCAACTATCAATATGTAGAATGTTTCAGAAATAATGAAATCAATATTTCCTAGACGTCAGTATCAACTATCAATATGTAGAATGTTTCAGAAATAATGAAATCAATATTTCCTAGACGTCAGTATCAACTATCAATATGTAGAATGTTTCAGAAAAACGTTAATTCACCTTCAATTTTTATTAAATTATGTGTAATAAATAATTATAAAAATTAATCATCAAAGATTTCATTACGAAAAAATTCTTGATGAAAGGAAATGAATTAAATAAAGCTTCGATATACTGTACTGAGGTTGTGTCGCATACAGATAAGAAAAACGTCAGTCTGTGTACATAGAGAAACAACGTATTAGGACCACGCAATCACAATTTGTGAAAAGATACAGTTCTTAAATTACATTTATAATCATATTTTTCTGCGACTTATCCATATAGATGTTTTTTTTAAATGTCTCATATATAATTCATCGAATATTTAATTTTCATCTTTATTTAACTTAATTTAACAAGGTAATATGAACTGTTTTGATGATAAGCTTTTCATTGCAATAAAGATAGCTTAGGTTTACCTGAAAACACCATGGAATTGAAATATGGTATACGCAGATATCATAAAGACAAAAAAAGCGTTTCTTTTTTGTAAAAAATACTGGCATTTTTTTTACACGAAATAAGAAAAATATCGAAGAAAAAAATCGTTTTCATATTTAAAACGATATGATTTAACCAATTGGTACTAGTCCTAGCGCGATGGGCAGTTAGTGTACAGTATACATACAAGTGCCCCATTCCAATTTCTACAGCTGCGTTAAGTTGTATTCAATATTCAGTATTCCGCCAGCAACCAGCACAGAGTACCGAGGCACTTTATATATGCATTTATGTATGCACATTCACTCCGAAAATGGTAAAACGCACGCATGCTTCCGTCGACCGTCCATTCCGTGTGGAGGGAATAAAATCAAATTAAAAATGCACTTTTCGAGTGGCACTTTGGCTAAAAGAAACCAAACCATATCGACCATCAATGACGCTTTGCTATCTAACAAGATGGTAGCAAGTATTTTTTTTTGTTACTGACATTTTATTTTAAGGGAGAATAATATAATATATATTTTATAGGTCGCCTCCGTAGCGTAATGGTCAGCACGCTCGGCTACCGTACTGGATGTCCCGGGTTCGATTCCAGGGGGGGAAGGGGGTCCAATAAATATAAGTGATTTTTTCACTCTAATATTTATTCAATATTACCCGCGACTTCGTGTGTTAACGATCAAGATAACACTGCGTTTACATGATGCAGTGCCCTATGGACCATCGGGTGCGGATGAGGGTTTTTTAGGAGACTTTATACGTACGCGACCAAATCTTATTTTTTTAATGTTATCAAGCGGTTTGAGATATATGTTAGTTATATTAGAGAATATTAAATGTATTCTTTTTAACTTTTCTAAGCTTCTATTTTAAACTAATCGATTTGTATTTACTGGACATATACACGCCTTACAAAAAACAAAAAAAAAGCTAATTTTCAAAAGTGGTCAAGTTTATACCTGTTATCCATGTAAGTCTAAACCAAATTACCTTTTTGTTACTTACTAATCTTATTAAAAAATATGTAAAATAACGATATCAGTCAATTAAATTAACATATTAAGATATCATTTCGCGTTAATAAGGGACACAGAAAAAGTCAATACGGTAAAGTCACAATTCTTTGATTCGAGATCGATAACTTTTGAAAATTAGCTGAAAGTACAGAAAAAACGAAATACGTAGGTACACCGACTTTTACGACAACTTTTTACATGACTTTTTTGTAACGACTCCCCCATTTCGGAACCGATTGTCCATCAGTTTAATCAGGAAGATAATAACACCAATTTTTTTTTATCAATAATTGATTTTTTACCGAAATGAAATAACGTTAATGTTATTTCAGCACGTAGGTAAAGCCTTATATTTTTACTGTAATTCCAGCCCTGAAATTTATTTCCAGATTTGTAAAGTATGTTTACCCTTAAAAAGACTACCATAGAATATTAAGAAAAAAAATCACTAAAATTTCGGACGATGACCTTCAAAAAGGTCGGTTTGCTTTAGCGACCCACATTTACTATGTTTTGTGCGCATGCAGATTTTTTTGTACACACATGCATGGTGAAATAAAAAAATCTCTGGCTGTTGGCATTAATAACGTGTTCTAACCGTGTGCAAAATCATCATGAATTTATTTGAACATAAAAATCACAGGCTTTACTAACAAGCTTTCATAATAAAATATAAGTATAGGTCGTTAAAAGTCTTAACATCATAAAATGCAGCAAGAACGTTGCCTGAAGTGTAACGGCGGTGGTACCTATGCGAGTATTAATGACTGCAAATAACTAGGTACAGAAATATTAATGAAAGCCTTAGCGTACCCAACTCGCACGTTGGACCGGACACGTGATGTGGGAGGGTGGGAGTTTGTTTTTGGGCCGGTTGCCATGGCGACCGGAGGGCTGAGGGAGGGGATAAAAGCTTTTCCGTGGCGAGGGGTTGTTGGCTTTGCGCAATCAAATTTTCCGAGTAGGAACAAAGCTCACTTGAAACGGCAATGGCACGAACATGGACGGGTAGCTTTCTTAGAAGAGTTTATTGTTGTTTAATAATGCAGTGTATTTTTTGTACTATAAGGATAACTGGAAAACCTTTGAAAAGCTCTTCTCTGACGTTTTTAGGTCGTCTACGTAAGAATCACCCTTAAAACCGGCCGAATAAATCACGCCATTGCAAGTCGAAACGACTGTCACAAAAATAATTCTAATCAGTAGAATGATAGGGTTAAATGATTTTTCATAGGATCAAAGAAATTTCTAGATTTACACAATTCCATACTGATTGTGTAACATGCCATGATGTATATTGGTGGTTTCGACGTACTTTATTATTTTTTGTTTGCTCTTTATATGAACTTTTTATAATTCATGTACATTGCAATTGGCTCTAGATGTAATTAACCTTTCCGGGAGTACAAAAATTGATGTACGACTTTCTCTGGGGAGTGGGTTCTTTTTATATGAAAAATATATTTTTTTGCATGATGTATTATGAAGGTAGAAATTACGTAAAAATAATTTAATTAAAAAACACCCATTCGAAATATTTTTCAATTATGACTAAATTACACACAAATATCTACATGTCATTGTTATACAGGTTACATCATACTAACTGACAGACGGACTTCGACGTTCATTAACGTCGATACTCCTTTAAGGAAAATTCGCGCTGACGTTCATTTACGTCCATACTCCCGGACCGGTTAATGTACATGTGTATGTTAATTTAAAACAAATAAATTTAGTAAATCATACACAGCGTGCTTCGTAGTAGCCCGGTTTACCTCGTTAGCGCACTTGCTGCGCGAAATGAGACGGATAATACTGTGCGTAGAACCTATCGAATAAATATTAATAGCTTTGATTGAAATTCGGCAAACAGAGGCTGGTGTAACAGAAATCAGGAATGGTTTCCGCGTTCACCTTATAAGGAGACAAATCACACCACACCCAGCGCTAGGCACCTTTTGAAAATATTTTTTTGCCGCACAGTAATGCGCAATACATTTTTTTAAATACATAATACGTACGTACATACTACGTACACCCGTATGCCAAAAGCCTCTATTGTCTCTTTTCCGGGAGACATATATGGAATATTTATAGATATTCCACTCGCGATTACGTCGAGATCAGCAACGGAACAATACTATCAGTGAATTATTTATTTCGTATTGGCATTGCGCAAACATTAATTTACATTCAGATTGAGAGGAACAGACAGACAGTCGACGAAAAAATGTATTATCGCGTCAATAATCAATTGAAACATAAAAAAAGCGCGTGCGAGCATTTGAGTCAGACAAAAAACAGCGCCTGGAGATATGATTAATAATTTAATGTCGGCAAATAAATAGCAAGATTGGAAAGGTTTTTATACTTGGTCAGGGGTCGGCAAACCGCGGATTTCAGTCCGATTTTTTTTGGATTTTTTTCAATTAAAAAAATCATCATTTCCATTATGTGTTTCAAGCCAAATAAGGCAATGAACACGTCACAAGCTTAAAGCGCGCGAATACATTGTTTTCAATTTTACCGCCACAGATCGGCTGTCCAAATTTAAAACACAGTAAGGGACATTTTTTGTAGTACGTTTTTTTTTGCATTTATGGACTAAGTAGACTCTACTTAGTCCGAAAATACAAAAAAACGTACTACAAAAAAAAAAGTCCCTTACTGTGTTTTAAATTTGGACAGCTGAGATACTCATTGATGCAACTACTTTGTTGTGTACAATACATGGGTGATTAAAGCGATTATCGTTTACATACTCTCATTGATGTAAATATTGTCAATTTTAATGACCGTCTTCGGGGCTGTTGAAGGTCTGTTTATTTAAAAAATGTTTTGTTTATATATATACAAACAAATGATGATATTTTCAAGAAAAATAATTCACACTTATATTAAGGAGTGATTCGTTGAAAAATGCCAAAACTAGGCGAAACAATTGTCACAAAATTTATTTTTATGTGTGTTTTTTAATAAAATACAACTTAGTAGACTCAAAAAATCTGTGTTTGATTAAAAAATTAATACATATATTAAAATGGAGTTCTACAAATTAAATGCCATATCAATAAATAAGTGATCAAAATATTGATTTTTCGTAAAATAATGTTGTCCTCAATAAAAATAATTCTGAAACTTTTATTGTGAGACTGTACGAAACACTGTTAGATCATTGCATTGCACTTTTTCTTCTGAGAAGTTTGTCAACACCTGGTTTAGGTCATGCGCTGTTTTTTCACGAGTTCCAAATATATGGCAATATTGATTTAATGTAAAGATTTGCTCGCAAAAGGCGAACCAGCGTAATTATACTAATCTGGAGAAAGCTCGGCTTATAAACTGATATTAGAAAATCATAATAACAGCCATGGAACGAGTTTAGTTAATATTCTCACCGAGTTCAGGTCGCGCGTAGGATATGAATGCCAAATAAAATTTGCCGAGCATTATGGGATGTGACTTCTCGCAGCTTACCTGTAACAAAAAATGAAAACATCAATTAATTATAATTATTATGTCATGGTCATTGAATTATTCACACGGTGATCATTGCACTACCCACGGTCCTGTCAAACTATTAAATAATGTATTACTACCTAAACAGAGAGTGACAAAAAACATTGCAACTAACTATCGGGATATTTACATATACTGCTTATGATATGCACTGATCGAATCCATATGGAATAAGTTATGGTTAAAATTTTAAATCATACATTTGTTAAATGGAAAATATAGGTACAGATGTATTTTAAAAGGAACCTAGTAGTATACAAAATAAAGGCAATTAAACTATTCCCAGTATATAAAATTAAAAATGTATAAAATATGGCGTGATATGGGTTGACGATAGCAGAAATAGGGATAACAATAAAGTGTCTATTTTGCATACTGAACTAGCCAAAAAACTTGAACAAAATAATAAATGTTAAAAAAATTACCAATAGTATCCAAAACTAATATGTCAAAAAATATATTTAGGAGGGTGCAACAATCTCAGAAATCAAAAAGAAAAAAACGTTTTAGCAAAAATCACATATTATATGAAAATATAATTAAAAAAGGATATTTTTATCGAAAGCCATGAAGGTTCTTGTACCGTAGCATATAGAGATGCCGGGTTCGAATACTCTATATGTCGCTATTTGCAATTCAATATCTGATTTTTAAAAGACGTCTCGTAGTTTGTAAGAAAATCATTCAAAATGAAATTTTTGATGTTTAAAATATTTTAATATTTCTCCTATGAATTTCAATACAACATTGTGTATTAAATACCAGTTTTAAAAAACATAATTTCATTAATTGATTCGGCAGTCACTTTGTGGTAAAATCTATCCATTTTTAATTAATGTTTTACTTAGTAAATACCACTATTTCTTAAAATCTACTGTGACACGTGTTTCGATGCATTCCGCATCATTTTCACCGTGTTTACACATACGGTGTTTGAAAATGATGCGGAATGCATCGAAACACGTGTCACAGTAGATTTTAAGAAATAGTGGTATTTACTAAGTAAAACATTAATTAAAAAACATATATACGTTATATTTTGTTATGTTTCATTATTATACAAACCTGATGGTGTAGTTTACTTAAAGCAAAACATTGTGAGCAAAAAATATCGTGAGGCTTAGTGGCAACATTAATTATTCGAATTTGTCCGAAATGTGTGCTGCAGAGTTAACCCATAATAGTTTGTACCTTGTTTTTTGTTCCACCCATACACGCTGAGAGTTCGTTGAAAAACTAAATAAAACATTGATAATGAAATTACATTAATTATGAACATTATACGACGAAAAAATTGCGTATTTTTATGTAAAAAAACAATGCAAGTTCAATAACGTGTGTTCAGTTATGTACCGCTTTAATAAAACGTTAAATGATTTTAAATTCCAGAGTATATATATATATATATATATATATATATATATATATATATATATATATATATATATATATATATATATATATACACACATACATATATATATATAGATATATATATATATATATATATATATATATATATATATATATATATACATATTTATCTCTTAAAAATTATCTTGTTTCCTCTTAAATAAATTATATTTAAAAAATAATAATAATAATAATACACATAAATAACATATTCAACTCTCTTCGGCATATATGTTTACTTTAATACAACAAACAAAGAAAACAAACCTTGACTATACATACATAGAATACGTTACTATAGACTTTGGAAGGCTTTATTTGCTATAACAGGAGTGTACTTATTTATTTCAAAAGGGTGGAACATTTTCCGAAAACAGCCAGGTATGCAGAGAGGTACACACGACACATCTACTTCTTCGTATATGGCATGTGAAGAGGTAAATCCGTGACAAATTCAATACCAGACAACAATAATCAATATAAATAATGGAAGTATGCCATGAAAATATTGACGTTGACACAAAAAACTGCGGACGTGTATTCAATAACATTGTCCAGATAAATAAAAATATAAACTATAAAGAAATATTACACTGACGACGAAAATATGGCGCGATATTCATACATAGGTTTTGCTTCATGGGCAATATTTTGTTAAACATTTTAAACAAATATTTTCTTTTTTACTGCAACTAAGCGCATTTGGCGTTGATAATAGATTGTTATTATAGAAAGAACGCATATCTCCCATTTAAGATTCTACTAAAAGCGTCATTTCGTTTTATTTACACACTATAAAAATATTTCCTACTTTGATCAAACAAACAAATATTAGAACATACCATACTCGTTACAATAGCGGACTACTGACTGACGCACAACGGCTAGTTAAGAATAACAAAATCATTACTGGTAAATAATGTACAGAACAGCCAAGTTTACACAACATTACTAATTGCGGCGTGTATTTCCATCGACAATGGTCGATTCTTATTTCCACACTAACCTCGTCTCTATTACATTTTATTCCATTACAAAATAAAAGAGATATCAAAAATATGTTTCCCATTGAGAAAAGTGCCTAAGATCAAAGACACAAAGGGAAGCAGTGAATCGGTGAATAAATATCCTGCCATTAAATTCCACGCTAGCGCAGTCTGATCGACGCACTTGTTGCAATTGGCTAAAATCGGTAGTTGGACTGTCAATTTCGGAAGTTCCGAAGGAAAACAAAGAATACGGAGTTGCGCTCGTACCGATACTTTTGTATGAACATGAGATTGTGTTATGTTGTGTGTTTTTGTACCGTGAGAAAATTTCCCACGCCCCGTCGCACAATGCAAATGATTATTTACCTAGTTGTACGAACATTAAACAAATAAAATAAAGTCAACCGAGGTCTACCAAAGAAATAAAAATAATAATAGTGACTCATGCAAGTAACGAGCATTTTGAATAAAATAATTATATTTAAGTAATTTGCTGTTTTGAATGCAATTGCTATTGTCTTATCTCGATAAATGATCATATTATTCAAACATAAATTTTAAGCTGGAAGGAAAATTTATATTAAAATAGGAAATCGTGCAAGCCGTGTTAATACAACTTAATGGTACGCTCATGGATGCATCGACTGCACGAATATTCATACACATTTTAGACGCTACTATATAAAGCACTATTAAAAGTGTAATAAAATATCTAATATATAAATATTATCAATAGGTTTATATATATTAAATACTAGAATAATTTTGTAGACACTGATTTTTTGAGTCTACTAAATTGTATTTTATTGTTAAAAAACATATAAAAATAAATTTTGTGACAATTAATTCGGCTTGTTATGGCATATTCAAACGAATGTTTTTTCAAAAAATAATATACAATATAGTAGACTCAGTGTTTGATTTAAATATTTATTACATAGATTAAAATGGAGATTTACAAATTATACGCAAAATTAATAAATGAATTATCAAAGGGTTTTATTTGTAATTTGTTGTATTGGAGCTGACTGTCGATAGGTTTCGAGCAGAGAAAGCTACGATGAAATGAATTAATTGGAATAACATTTAAGATTTGTATGGCTCGAGACAGGTTCGTCTTCCGACCGTAGGCAATATCGACATAAATCAACATGTTTCGCGCATTTCCAAAAAGCGGTACATGTGTTAAACATTGACCCTAGAATTTCGAGTTCGGTTGGCGGATCGTGAGAACGGATACATCACGACCCGAAGGGGAGTACCGGAGCCCAGACAGCGAAAGTGCTTTACGAACACACTAAACCGAGCCTCATCTTCGAGGAGGAGCATCTGCGGAGGAATCACTGTGAAATCGAAAACGTGACACGTCCAATTTGCGGAGACCGGGGTGATTGACTGGTGGGCGGGCGTGATGACGGAGAATTAGCGTCCATTACCTTTAGTCGGCCCCGAGCACGTTTTCCGAAAGAGGGTTCAGTAATTAAAAGCTGTTTCTTTACTCAGGTATTTTACAAAATAAACAAAAGTAATTAAGATTGATAGCCGGACCAATATACTTAAAAAAGTTCATACATCAATTCGGAAGAGTTAAAATAAAATTGCAACACAATTTGAGTTTAGCGCCCTTCGGGTTTGGATATAATTTAACGACTCGCTCCGTATGACGTAAACTGATTTACAAAGGCAGTTTGTTGTGTATTTCAAGTAGTACGAGTACTCGAGTGCTACTAAAGCTCATCAAAATAAAGCGATGCATTCAAGTTAACTTCATCAATCATCTGGTAGTATCTTTCAAATTCTAAAAAAAGTACAAACAAAACTGTACAGTTAACTGCATTTAAGGCTATAAAACTGGCTTGCTTGCGCTAATGGATCCATCATTATTCGAATAAGTGGCTATATGATATATTGTATAAATACATATATTAACGATCGATCGGTTTGACTGTCTGTTGCTTTTTGTTTGCTGACGATGCTGCGCTTCTTACGGACAGTAGAAAAGACTTGCAGGCGCTGGCGCTGGTGTCAGAGGTGGATAATGTGTGCAAGGAAAGTCATGGCTTTTGAAACAGATGGATGTAGAAAATGGGGAAATTTTGTAACAGGTAGATAAATTTCTATATTTGGGTACTATATTTTCTAGGAATGGAAACATTGATAAAAATATAGAAAGGAGAGAATGCTGGGAACAAGGTGAATGAGTGTACTGAAATCAGTTACATCAGCTAAATTGGCAATACTTGAGGTAGTATTTTACGAAAATGTCGCTGCATAAATTTTAAAAATTTATTATTAATATTACCTCGTTTTTACAATGTTATCGATTAATAGTCTAGTGATTCAGAAGTCATTTGGATTTAAAAAAATCATAAAATTAATAAATTATGTTATGTTATGTAAACCAAAAACAAATGCGCAGAAAATAAATACAATGAAATAAACAAGTCGAAATATGATTTTTTATCATATCTAGAAACTAGAATCGTTGAAAACAAAGCGACTCGATAAACCGTTGAATAATTTAATAGAAAATGCGGAATTAGATAACACAGAAATTACAAAGCACGTGTAATTTTACTGTGATACCAGCCAGTAGATAGAAGTGGTTATATTACTCGTCCGATAGGAGACAAAGAAGAGTTGGCGCCCCTTTGTCTGTTCTGTCGGGCCACGTGGGCGGCTGCGAGACGGCGGACGGCGCGCGGCGGGCGACAGCCGCTCTCGCCTTATCGCGCGTGCAGCCGAACGTTCAACTTGTCGCTGATACCCTCATACGAACAATGGACTAATATCCATACTTCAATTTTCCTTCCAAAGATGTCGACTGAAAATGCGGCCCAGGATGATTTCGGCAACTGATAAATGAGCGACGAGCGTCACTGCTTGCATATATCATTTTGTATTACATTTAATGTCATATGAGAAAAACAAAATATACCATTCCGTATGAGGAGATGCATGAATTTGGAAGAGGTTTGGTGTGGCGTTCTATTCTCTATGCTTACCCCTGCGGAGATGTGGAGTGATAGTTTGTTTTAGCTTATTGAGTTATTCTCACTTATAAATAGCATACGATGATACACGATGAAGTTTACTCATACTCATAATAAAACCCCGCTCAACATTGTGCAGAGGGTTTCTGTTATTAAAAAGACGTCAGTGTGTCTGGTGCGACTCCGTTCTTAATTTAATTCGTCGCAGTAATTAGCGTGCATATGACATATTTATTTATTGACTTGGCGTTTAATTTGTAGAACTCCATTTTAATTTATGTCACAATATAATTGTCACAATATAATTTTTTATGTGTTTTTTGTTAATAAAATACAACTTAGTAGACTCAAAAAATCTGTGTTTGATTTAAAATTAATACATAAATGCATATGACATATTGTATATTGCCTTGGAAGGAATATTGCAATACAACAAATGACGTTTTCTCTTTACCAGTTTTAATAAAATGCGCATATGTATCATTATACTTACTAATGTTGCGTATGCGTGAAATATTTATTGGTGGGAGAATGTAAGTAGATTTATGCGTACGTGATGTAAATATTATGTTTAACAACATCTCTGTCGGATTAATCGCGGGCCAAAATTAAATTTATTGCAGCCGATAATGTGTAAGATACAAATTGATCCAAATTAGATAGTGATCTGCGCTATAAAAAAACGTTGCTACATACAAACAGCTTCTAAAACAATTTTCGGAGTGATAAATTATCTAAGATTATAATTTGTTAAAAATAAATCAAAATAGAACAAGCTATCTTTACTTATTTAATTTTTTTATTCAATACACATGTACATATTAATTATCTGTATTTTGGCTGTTTAGGCATACATAACCTGTGTTGAGGCGAAATACTTAAATGTTAGTTTTTCCCTATTGAATTAGTTCAAATAGATTGAACATTGTTTAGAAATAGGAATTAATGTGTTCTCTTTAAAAACAAAAACTCACTTACTAAAATTATACTGTGGAGGAATGTCAACTAAATAACTGATTATTCATAAACCATTCGTTACAAACTCATAAAAAAGAAAACGTATATAAAGGTCGTAAACTTTTCCGTAATAAAAAAATATTTATCATGTCAAATAATAAATATTTACGAAATTTCGAAGTAACGCGAGCAACTATTTCATTTAAACGTTCGCATTTTTTAAACATAAAAAAGTATCAAATATTATTATTTGTGCATGAGGCATTTGAAATTTCAAGAATGTTTACAAAACTCTAACATTAAACCATAAAACACGTTAGAAATTATAAACACGAACAAAAATACGCTCTTAAATGATCAGTGTAAAGGAAAATCGCAACTACTGAAATTTATACGACGAAAAATATATAGGGTAGACTGGGTACGGTTGAAACAAAGGACGGTTGAAACAGAGCAAATATCTTGCAAACCGTATGCGGTAGGGTGAAGGGTCCAAGGGACGAACAAAGCGGACAACAAGTTCAAACACGAATATCAGTGTTGCATCGCTCGCCGCACGGTGCAGTTGCTTGTAGGAGGTCCTATTGTAATTTGATAACCAAAAGTAAGTATTTTTGTTCCGAGAATTTTCCTTTTATTACGGTTTCTATTGAAACGATATTATTGAGTATGATTTCGTGTTTGAAATGAAGCTTGTAGAACACGATATAGTGATTAGTTTTAATGTGCCATTATTGTTAACATTACTATTTTCTGTTTTCCACCTAAAGGAGGGGTTGGGGACGGTTGAAACATTTTTTGTGGGTACGGTTGAAACAACATATTTTTTCAGTTTTCCTGTTTTCTTGATGCCGAGAGTACGCGCAAGAAAGACTTCGAGAGGGGAGGTCGACTTGTCGAGGTATACATACGCTTATGAGGAGGTTAAAGCAGGAGATTCACTGCGAAAAGCGGCGGAGAAGCATGGATTAAACCACTGTTCGCTCATTATATATATACGAAAGCGAGATGCATCTGGTGAAGAAGAAAATGGGATATGAACCCCACAACGAAGTTTTTGATAAAGAGCAGGAGCAGGAGCTTGCAAAATACTTGCTACTAAAAAAAACAGAGAAAGAAGAGATCAGAAAGGAACATGAAATAAGGTTGAAACGGATGAAAACTAAGTAAGTCAAGAAAAGATTGGATGGAGGAAAAAGTAGAAGGATCGTTAAAGGAAAAATAATCATAATACGCAACAGGAATCATCATCAGAAGAGGACGAGTGCTATTGTCTTGTTTGTCTGTCACTGTATTCAGAGAGCAAATCCGGTGAAAAGTGGATACAGTGCACCACTTGTAAACTGTGGATTCAAGAAATCTGCACAAAAGGTGGTCTTAGCTATGTTTGCCACAATTGCGACTCGGAATGATCCCAAAGCTAGATTTTCGCTTGATTTATGACTAATCAAAACGAAAGAAGTGTTTCCTTTTAGTTTATTCACAGATTATTTTCGTTCGATTTTTTTTTTTTAAATGCCATTGTTTTTAGTTGTTTTTGTTCATTACATATCTGTAGACTGATTAATATTGTCATGCGGTGCCATAATTATTTATAAAACAAACATAAATAGTTAATAAAACGTCTTACAATATTAAATATTGATTTATTTGCGCGTGTTTCAACTGACCCCAATCACTGTTTCAACTGCCCCTGGTATGGGGACGGTTGAAACAAATCGGATATATTTTTTAAATTTGATCTGCCACTAAAAATAACACACCGGGTACTGAAATAATACTTCCCATTAGTTGACAGAAACACACTCTTGTATTTAATGCATCTTCATCATCGCTTGACTTGTTAAGAACAATTCTATGGACAATATAAGCAAAATTGTTTCAACCGTACCCAGTCTACCCTACACAATACATAATATATAACCTAAAGAAATAAATCTATTCACTAACGAATTTATTTCCTTAATGTTGATTAATTTATATCACAAAAATTATATATCTAGGAGGTAAGTACCAGACTCATACAATTATTTTATTACATTTGATTCACAAAAAAGTTAACGATAAAAAACCATCATTGGATGCTGTGTATTTTCGCACAGAGAACTGGTTGCGAATCTCGAATCTCAAGAGTACCCAGTAATGGATTAGCAGATGCATGACTTGCATCTGAATGGCTGAGTAAATACATTTTTCATACGTAAACATCGTAGATAATAATATGTTCGTTGACTTAAGTAATCAAATATTATTTAAGGATAAACATAAGAACTTTATTATTAATATTAACTAAAGAGTTATCCCCTGTCACACTACATAAAAATATTATTACGAGTATTTACGGGAATTGTGTGATTCATTCCAAAAAACATTTACTATATGTGTATAATACGTAATGTATGATCATATTTATATGAATATCCTTTGTTCTCAAACGTGCATTGCACTTATACTAAGTCAATTTTTAAATAATAATATTTTTTTTTTTGACAAGTCAACTTTTCATAGGTTAGATGTAACGAAAAAACTATTAAAAGATCTCTTTTCATGCCTTTAAAAGGTCAATGACAAGAATATATCAAACATTAAATTTAACGACGTAAGTGTGCGTCTGTGTGTGTTTTTTTAAAAACCTATTTGAATGCAGATACATCCTGCATATAAAAAATATTTAATAATAATCTAATATGCTAGTTATCATCAAAATTACAGATTTCAATATTTTAAAAAAAATATACAAAAAAATAAACATTTGTGTCAATGTTTGCACGTCAGCAACACTGCAAATATCTGAGAATAGTGTATATTTACAACAAAGTGTACCCTCCACATATACATATTTTAAACATATTATTCCAATCCAGCAAATAAAGCATGGTTGGGTATAATAAGCGCATTCAATCAAACTACGGCAAGCGATATTAAATTAGCCGTGAAATAGGCACTGCAATTTTCCGCTGCAATAAAACCCCTAATACAATACATCTACACGTCGTTATTTTTCATATAAACTTATCGAGAGACTCGCAATTATTATCGAATATTGTTACATACATATTAAAGTAGCCTTAAGACTTCTTAAAGATTATGATAGCGTGTTCTAGAACAATAATTTTTCAAGCAAAATGTTTTAAATTAAAACGTAACAGGATATTATTTTGTCCATTGAAATTTAGATCCGTTAATCACTGAAATCCCTCAAAATTTAAGCGTTGTACATAATTTAAAACAAAATTGAATTATCAATAATGGTGCAAGGCAACCCTTGCACTGCTACTAATTGCGCGGGGGAGACTAGAATTATGGCATTAATAATAATTAGATGGCCTACACAGAAAATCAGTTAACTGCGAAAAGTGGAATATGATGCCTACATTAATATTACTTTATCGTAATTATCATCAAGTAGTATCCATTTTATCCACTTCGTTTCTACAATTTTTTTATAGTCATCTAATATATTTTTATTTTTATATATTTATCTATATATGTATTTATTTTCGGAATCCTATAGGTCGATCCTGAACATTAAATCTAAAGAGATAAGTAAAGTATACATAAATTTTACATAATTTCTGGATTACGAAGTTAATATTGCTTGTAAAAAACATAATGGTTATTTATTTTCTACCGATTACGAGTAAAGTTGAATTTTCCAAGACTTCACTAGTCTACATAGATATAGATCGACTCACCAACAATTACTAAATTCCAAATCATTTTTTTTAAATGTATAATATCTGAAAAGAAAAACTAATTGTGATTATAAATTATTATTGTTTCTGCTTTGAAGTGATTTTCTTTATATTTAGTATTTTTTTTTCAATTCTTCGAAACCCTTTAGATGTAGCGGATAGAAAAATAAACTCATTAAAATATTTTTTTTCGAAAAGTATAAACATAATTGCTTGCTCCCTTTATGAAATGATTACGTCGCTAGTTGACCAAAAACTCATTTGACGATACGAACCTACAACATGAAAATGCTTTTAAGGCAGAAAAATTGTGTTTCACATTTGAGTTATGCCGAGTATCTGGAGACAAGCTTTCTACTGACAATACTATGGCGTTTTCATTTTGTCTGCAATAGCAAGCTTACTTTTCCAGCGACACCATTTAACGCAACGTAAAAATAAATTTACTCGTATCAATCCATATTATTATTGTTCCACGAAAGTTATGTGGTGTCCTGCGTTGTATGCAGAAATATATCATACCTACAGGGTGGAGTGTTTTCATGCTCTCTGAGTACGGTATTGATCACGCTACCCTTTCACTCATTCAAAATAAAAATAAAATACTGCTTCCAGTTGGATATGGTGCGAGCAAAAAATATTGACATCTTAATGATACATTCAATTTTAACATTAGTTATAATTGATGTAAACTTTTTGACTTATTTCAAACCTTTATCATATCTTCACGGTCGATTGTTTTTACGAACGGTTCTTCGGATTGGAATGGAGACTCTTTTTATTTGAAATATATGTACATGTCACAAAAAATATATTTTTTAAAATTTTATTTCGTATATCAGTCTAAGAAGCAGCAAAAGTGATACCTCTTATATTATTTAGAATATATAGCATTTTTCCAATAAAGTTTTCATAAGCTGAAATAGATTTTTTTATAACTCTTGGAATAAGCTTTATAATATTACATAGGTGTATGTTTAATGTTTACAAAGCAAAATAAGCAATTTGTATTACAATACCATGACGAATTATTAATAAGCACTATCATACTGCAATATAATTTAAGGTATATAACGAAATTAATCCACAATTAGAGCAACACAAACATATTGCGTTGTTAAGTATAACATAATGATATACAATAGTAGGTAAATAGTCAAACAAAATCGTATTGACCTCGAATTTAATTGAAATATTTAACTATTATACCTTTAATTTAGTTCTTGAAAGGCATTTTCAAAATCATTCCAACCTTCATGTTTTTTTTGTTAAACTAGACCTACACAAATTCCACGGTTCGGTAATATACTGGCATGACGTGAAAATAAAACAGGTGAATTTCATGGGAATTTTTCAAAAACCTTCTGCCAAATACCCATACTACCGAATACTGCATTTTTAACACCGCTTAATTTTAACGCCGTGGAATGTCGTGGAAGATTGTTGACAATTATCATTATTTCACTATAAAATAATAATATTTAACGGTGATTGAATCGCCGAGTATGCCACTAAGGTATTTGAATACAAGTTTTTTTAAGTATCGCGCTAATTATGACATTATTTACTCGCGAGCAACGCCATTGCAAATAATATTGACTTGTGCCTCTTTAAACACCGAATGTGTAAACATTATACAAATATTTAACACACTTATGACGTTTTTTCATGAAAAAAAAACTTTTCAGAAATCTAGTATTACTACGTTAATAGTAAAATAAACGCGGTATATTTTTCGCACATAATTAAAAACGTAGTTTTTTCTGTATTCTGGAGATATTTAAAGTACGTTGATATACTGTATTAAGAAATTTTAAAAACGGCCGAATTCCAGAGATAATACACCTTACAGACAAATAATAAAAGTGTTCAACAAAATTATGCTATCTTTAAAACATTTTCGAGTTTTGAAAAACATTTTAGGTTTATATTGAAGAATGATAAATAAATCAGAATTGTTATTTGTATTTGAGCTTTACTTAGTGGAGGAAATCGCAGATTTCGAAAGGCGGTTTGTCCTTAAATATCATGTTTTCAATATTGAGGTTATTATTATAGTATAAAAATAATGCTATTCGTGTAATTCAGTTCAAGTCATATAAATAAAATTAAGCCCCATATTTTTTAACCCTCGATTGTAGTTTTTTATGACGAGTTTGCTCCAATTCGAATCAATACTCTAATTTATGAATAAAACACAATTAATGTGTATGGGGCGGGAGTACTTAAAAAACACAATTGCAATGCCAACTTTATGTACAAAATTAATTTGTAGCAACGAAATACGAGACGTATCTCACCAGGTGTGACGGGGATGATGTCACTAGTTTAGCTTGCGATCAGGATTTAAGAATACACGTCTAACACAAGCGCAAATCGGACAGGTAGAAATACATATAGAAAAAAAACTCATAATTCAAGTGTCGAAAGATAAAAGCTCTTCGTTAAATCCTCTCAGGTAACGGCAGACAAAAGGTCATGTAAAAAAATGAACCGCCATTTACACAGCAATGTGTACTCTGATCCGCGAAGGAGAAGATGTGAAATCCGAAGAGAAAAAAGCAAAGATAATAAATTATATTTCAAAATATAGTGTTAAAAAATGTAAAAACTTACATGAATACAATGAGCTACATTCCTCAAACTAGTTTTTATTTTTATTTGAAGGACCCAAAATTTAAAAAAAATATATAACTATCTAGGTACCAAATGGCGTAACTGTTTTCTCTAGTCTTACCCATTCACATATCGCTCACTCCTTTCAAGAACGTCATAAATCAAAAAACTTGATTTTTCAGGAGAACGTTTTTAAAGTTAAAAAAATATAACACAATGTATTAAAAATAAAAATCACGCCACTTATTGAACTTTTTACTGTGCAACAGATATTTTTAGGTAAAACCTGAAGGTTTTTCTCCATTTGAAAAATATTTAGTTTATTTCAAAAAATAATTAAACGATACTTTTCCTTCAAAATGCAAAAACAACACTTTCTGCCCTGTAGCGGGTAAATATTAAGTTAAAAATATGCTTCTTCTGCTGGGATATGGTACATTTTCTGGGCATTCCGAAAACATTGACGATTTTTGATTTATGACGTTCTTGAAAGGAGTAAGCGATATGGTCATTGTATTAATGAAGTGTTATCATGCTCTTTAATACCATTTTCAATAGAAGTTTTACTTAGTAAAAACTAATATTTCTTAAAAATCTAAACATTTTCAAACACCGTATGCACCATGAAAATGATGTGGAATGCATCGAAACACGCGTCACAATAGATTTTAAGAAATATTAGTATTTACTAAGTGAATCTTAAATTAAAAATGGAAAGATGTTACCACAAAGTGACTGCCGAATCAATTAATGAAACTCTTTAATTCCATCAAGCCATATAATAAAACAACAACTATGTATATAGTTATGATAGATATGATATTGACATCACATTTAATGTTGTTTTATTTATAAAAGAGCAATGATTTGATATATTCAATTAATTACCTATTTTTTTACCGATATATTACTGAGCGAGATCCATTGTATGCAAATCAGGTGAATTTTCAAGAGAAAATTCATTACATTAAAAGGTTTAGACCTATGAAACAAACACCCCGTAGAGATAAATCGACGATCCACGGATAATGGATATTGCAAAGTTTCGCGACGATTTGCATTTTCTACGGCAACCGACCTGTTAGGATCGGGATCTGATCCGCCTCGGGAGATCCATACATTAAACGCAGTATCTACGGCCTGTAAACTGTCGGCCGATAGTCGGATCTGGCCTTCTGCAACCGGCAACAGTCGGTCTAGAGTCGAGAGGAGAGAGGAGACGGGGAATGGTAGTCAGGTGCAGCGATAATTGTTTAGCGGGCTCTACATTGTATGTTACAACGTGCAACAGAAGGACGGGATCTTACAAAACGTTGCACACACATAATGAAATATCGTTAAGGTCTCGGGAAAATGAAAAGACCGACCGCGACCTAATTTTTACAACATCCGAAATGAACAAATTGAGTTACACTTTTTAATTGATTGGCTCGTGCATTAAATAAATGACGCAACGAAAACCACGAAAACTAAATTCTCAAACGTTTCCATCGTGAAGTTAGAGCAATATATCAGTGGTCTCTAATACTTGTCATAATAATGCAATTCGTAGTTTCAGTTCGGTAACAACAAAAAAACACTATTCTCGGAAGAAATTAAAATACAAAGTAATACATTTTTATAATTATATACTATCATTCGATAAGATTAAAAAATAAATTAAAATTATAAATGATAATATAATGCGCGTAAATTTTAATCAACTGCTAACACACACTTTAAATGGAATTACGTATACGTCTTCGGGATATAAAAAATTACACGAAGAAAGATATAATATGTAGTTTATTCAAAATTATCTTAAGACATTAAGTTGTATATATATGTCAGATAAGTAAATTTTTAGCTCGTGATACCTACTTAAAATATTGCACAATTTACTGTCAGTTGCTCAACTACAATTTACCAAGTATGTACATAAACGAGATTACTCTCCTACAAATTCTAATATATTAATTATCCACTCGATGTATACAAGGTCTACAAGTTTTAACTTGCCACAGTAATATTAGATTGTTACAAGAAAGGACAGGATAATTACCGCCGTTTACTTTGAGAGCAGCGGTGCCTTTTATCGAGTGGTCGGATTGTTTGATCAAACGATCGACCCCAGTCGAGGAATTAATGAAGCGAGTAGCGATCCAACGCCACGCAGTCTGCCTCGGCTTCTAGGCTGAAGGATAAGGAATGCAACGAGTGAAAAACCTTCAGTGGTTCAAAACCCGAACTGGTATACCGTGGGTGGCAAATGCAGTATAGGCATTAACCGTTTGCACAAAGCATCCAAACATCGACATTAACAGAACGAGAACCTAAATGAATTCGTTCTCGTCGTAATTATGTTGAATAATTTGCACTGACGTGATTAACAACATAGACTGGAGGACCTAAACATAGAAAACACTCAATAAGCACGAGGTCAACTACTAAAACCCCTCAGAGTTAAAAGAGATAGTGCTGACAAGAACTCGTGTACTTACGAGGAGAGCAGAAAGAGAATGGAGATAAATATCGTGTATTAACTCGCAAAAACATAATGTTAAAAAAAAAGGCTTCCATCTCCTGATGAAGGCACGTGGGGACACATCCTCTCGCTGCAATCGCCTCCCACGTAATTGACAGAAACGAGCTTACAGCACATGTTTTTTCATCGTGACGTCTAAATAAAACATTTAACATTCGTCAACGCTCAAGAGAGGAAGACTTATCATGCTCTACTTGCAATTCCGCGAAGTTAAATAGCGAGATTATGGTTCTTAGAATTTAGTATGTATATTGCGTTTAAAACGTTTTTCAGCTACTGACGTGATTAAAGAAAAATTATAAACAATGAATGAACTCGAATACAGTACATTGTAACCTTTGTATACTGTAAAACCGTTACCTCGAAGAAATAATAAAATGCATTACGATTAAAATTACACGTTTATAAGATACCGAGTACCGTTATTATAAAACGAAGTATCGATAGAACTGGAACAGACAATGATAATTATTACTTACGCAACGAATTATGATATATCTTTAGTAAACACACGCCACACAGAATAAGGATTTGGTATTCCATACTGATAAGTAGCGGTGCCAGATGCATTAAATGGCACGCGATCGGAAATTATTTCGAAACGAATTATTTGATTGGCGATAAAAAAATAAGCAGAGAAAAAAATACTTAACGCTCCGCTGGCTGTGCGAGTATGAAACGTACAGTATTGATGACCATATAAGGCAGTAAGATAAATGCAATATTACTATGTGTGATAACAGCTGTACGCGAGCTGTGGGTGGTTAGTAGACAATCGTGATAACACATCATTTATACAATATTTATATCGTACATTAATACAAGTGGATAAAATCCGATCATTTAGATGATCCGCATCAGTGGATCTGAATTGCTTAAGTAATCCGATCACTAAGACAGGATCAATTGAAATGATGGATCTTTATCGAAAATTCACTGATTCATGGATTCGCTAATGAACAGATCGCGTCGAATATTTACCATCTTATAACATTATTTTTCCCGGACTTATTTTTTTAGGAGAGGCCAAAAATAGTAAAATTGGAAATAAACGACTAAAAAGGTCGTTTAAAGATTTTTGTATCGTCACACCACACTATTTATAAAATTCCTAGCGATTTTTCTTTATTTCCTTGGCAAACATTTATTGGTAAATCATTTGTAATTAGTAGAGCGGTCAGCGTTAGTGAACAACATTCACTAAAAAATGGTATCCGGTTACTAGATCATTGAAAACGAACGAGTCATTAAGATCCGGACGTTCACGAACGACTCTCGACTATACTTAATAAAGATCAAGCGTAAACCATGTAAATCGCTGTTTTGTATGTTTTCATATAAAAATGGTTGTTAAAAAAATGCTAAAAAGTAGAATGCTTTATATGATGTGAACAAAAAATATTTGAAAATGGTTTTACAATATACATATTGTTACGTAAGATCGAAGTACCGTATGTGAAGATGTTTTGAAGTTCCATAAACATAGGTACATATTTATATTCATGGTCGATAATATAAGGAGATAAAAGATACTTCGTAACGTTGGTATAAACATCGTCTATTTGCATAAGAATTAATTTAAAAATACTTTTTATTAAGAAAGTTTACATATAAATTATACGAAATTTTAAGATTATACAAAATACAAAAAAAGTTCAAGTTAGTATTTGCTTAGTTAATCACTAGACTTTCACTATGACGGTCGTAAGCCCCGTAAATGCCCAGACTTCCATATTCTTCATCTTTGATGAGATGTCAAAAAATAATATGAAAATAACTCCTGTAATTGGAGATAATCCAGATTTTGGGAACAAGTATTTGGACACACTCAAAATGTTGTAAATAAATTATCTGGTCAAATTATAAGCTTAATAATAAAAATGAAAATGGTATTTTCTGGCGTTTCTCATGTGTGTGATTATAATCCAGGATTCGGATCTCACATACTAATATAAGAGTTTCTGCTTAATAAAAAGCTTCTTTACATCTCACCAATAGATGTCTCTAGTGAAGTTCTAGTGATTCATGAACAAGGTTTCTAAATTGGTTCATATATATAGAACTTCCAAGAATTTGAGTAGTGTGGTTGTCAATAATGGGTAGAATTGGTGAATGTTACACGTGTGTAAAGTGATCACTTAAACCAGCCTATGACGGTCGTAAGCCCCGTAAATGCCCAGACTTCCATATTCTTCATCTTTGATGAGATGTCAAAAAATAATATGAAAATAACTCCTGTAATTGGAGATAATCCAGATTTTGTGAACAAGTATTTGGACACACTCAAAATGTTGTAGATAACTTTGACTATACTTCTGAACATTTTTTTTCCTTCTCACGACTTTGGCATTTTTCACCAACTGAAAATATTCTCGTTGTTAAGAAATTACATTTTTTTCAAAAATCACCATTTTAAGGAACTTTTTACCAAATAAAAATAAAGTTAAACTTTTCACAAACTTAATGTTAGTTAATGTTAACTTACCTTTAGAGTTAAAGACCAGGACCAGCAACAATATGAAGAGATGTTAGGATATGATATAATATTTCAATTTATACATATTTATTATATAAACAAACTGCTTAGTTTTAGTATAAAAATATGTAAGCAAGAAAACGAGCGACTTTGATTGAGATGAACAATAAATACTACAACCATTTTTCATTTCAAAATAAAATGTATGATTAGGTAGTAATCAGTGTTCGATGTTGACTTAATTTTCCGAGTTCGCATTTTACAATAAAAACGAATACTCAAATATATAAGAAATTCAATAATAATAATACAAAAATTTTTCACTTTCGAAAATTTTCCGATATCATTGATTTATTTACTATTGATTAGGCGTCGTAAAATATTATACAAGCAGTTAGTGATATTACAAATTGCTTTCATTTCATTGGTCGGTAATGCGTGTTCCGATTCCAGAATGCTTATAAAATCAAGAAGCTTTTATTCAATATGCGAACATTGTATGCCCTCTGTAAAACATTACAACGCACCAGATACACGCACAAAGCGATAATTCAGGATTATAAAAGGAGACCATTAGACTCTACTATAATTCAATCATATTACAGTATATCACTACCCTTGAGTGGAAAATTTACAGATAAGTTGGGTAGAGCCAGTTCTTCAAGAACTCGAGAACTGTAGTATTTATTATAAAAGTTACTTTGAAAAAAAGAAAAGAAAATACATATTACCAAAAATAACAAAGTATAGAAAACAGTAATAAAATTCACATGCATTATTCACCCGCTTCTGCGTCTTCAATTCGTAAATTATTAAGATTATAAAGTTTGAAATTAATATTTTCTGTTTGAATGATAAAATGATTTATACAATATATTCATTGTATGTAACAATATTTTATGTCAAAAAGTAAATTATTGAATACGAAGTATTTTGTTTTAAGTTATTATTTTAAAGGATAGTCTTATTTTTCATACTTTCACACTTAACCCCACATTTATTACCGCGTGTAAATCATGGTTGAAATCACGGAGAGCATCCTAAAACAAACATTGGGCATCCTAAATAGTTTCGAAGTCAGGTAGAGCCTAACTAACATTTGTATGACAGAAAAATACACGCGAATGGTTGACAGCCAAAATAAAATATGCGTGCTCTTGTATTTGTACACCGATCTATGTTATAACCAAGGTTAGCTCTTTCAACTTCAAACAAATTTATACATGTCGACGATATTTGCGTTTTCTAAGAACTATTTACATTCACTGGAAAAAGTCTTTCTTAAAAGTCGTTGTCTTAAAAAAAAATAGGAAAAAATGCGAATTAAGGCAAAATTAATAAATAAATAAATATACATACAAAGTACATTAAAATATATTTACAAAGATGGTTGGCTTCCTTCAGTGTTGAAACTAGGGTGTAGAAAACTAAAAGATTTCGCGGTAAAATAAAATGAAATTATACAGTACATTACAAACATAATAATAACTTTTGGTGATAAATTAGAAAGTGCCTAAATAAATGAAATAAAAATCAAAGAAAAAGTTGTATTTTTATTCAATTCCATCGACGAAGTTTTAGGGCATTTTGAAAACAATGCCTATAAAAAACGACTGGCGAAATGCAAGCTAGTAGAAAAATACAAAGCCAAAACGAATGTATTTTGTGAAACGGATCAATTCTCGCTGTCGGTGATCATTGTGTTTAAAGAGGATGAGAAATTTCGATAACGAGTAGCATATTGCTATTTATACAATATATTCATTTGTAAACTTTCAATTGTTGGACTGAAGTCGCTTTCACACACAACGTGAATATAGTCATTTTAGTATTCATATTTCATTTTCGCGGATATGAATACATAAGACTGGCATTGCAGCGTGGTACATAGTGGTCGTGACTCGGCCGAGTCTCAGTCGAGATCACAAGAGGTAAATAAATAATAATGATACGTACGTAGCGAGGTGTAATATGTCATCAAACCCGCGACGGGAAACTTACTGATAACGTATTAAAAAATAGCAACACTGCAAACGGCTTTCTAACAATTCCGAGTAGAAGGAAAAGGATGGAAGTAAATGCTACCCGATAAGTCGGACGCTTTGGAAAGGAGACACGGCGCTGAGAAGGTAGTAGGTACATGCGGTTGTTACGACGAAGAGAAAATTTAACATTTTGTTTCTATGTATTGCGACAGCATGAGCAGTAATACAAACATGTCCGCACCCAAGTGGTGCATAGGGCACCGAATCGGAATGACGCGGTGTACTCTATGTTCAGATATCTACAATATATTAAATATTCATTGTAATTTTAACATATCCATTGCGATTTCGATCTTTACTTGGTCAAATAATGTGAAACGAATAAAACAAGTACAGCAAAGATAGTATCAATATACTTGTATGTATTATAGTATTTCATAAGTAGCACTAAGGTACTTCAAATAGGTACTCAAAGTCGAATCATGCTCTATAAAACCCATAAAAACATACAATAAACTTCGTTATTTATACAAAAATCGTGGATAAATTGTCGAGAAACTCGGATATTAAGAAATAATAACAAAAAAAGAACTAAAGCAATAATAATGGCGCAATCAAAGCCGATAACATTCGTGTCCATTTCGCGACGGGAGCAAATTGCACAAACCGACAAAAAATGCTCCGCAAAATAAGTATGACTGAAATTACAGCCTTGGACCAGATAAAAAGGAGTCAGTCGGCAAGTGCGAGAGGCGTCAATTAACTTATATTAGTAGCTGAAAATTACACTTATGGCTGGCGGACATCCGATTGTCTGTCAAAGCGAGACGCGCGCTGCAAAGCGGCGGCGGCTGAGAACTTTACCGAGATATTAACCTTTTTGAATAGATAGACATCACCAATAAATACCAAATAACACCTTGGCATTTTGACGATTCCCTACGAAACTTGCTAACATATAGTATTGGTATTGGAACTGCGATAATAGCCGCTTATTTTATTGCTCGCTAAAAAACATTATTTCGCAAGTAGATTTACCGCGCTAATAAAGCGAGTCAAACCAGCCTTGAAACATACACCATATATGCACGAAAGCGGGCTCCGGGAAGGACAGCAGCCTTCGCGCCGTGGCCAGGCAGACAATCACTTAGACCTGCGGACCTGTGCGGCCCGACACGCGGGACCCGAGTTCCGAATCCCGGGACACGGGACCCGGGACCCGGGACTCGGGGAGCAGGAGACACGCGTGCTTGGAGAGGAAATTAACAGGAACACGCGATTATTAGCCTCACGCACCTCAACAACTTACAACAATTATTTTTTAAAATTCCGCCTAACTCGACCATGGACTGAACTAAAAGAATAAAACAGAATTTAGACCTCGTAGTTTCATGGAACAAAGGAAGAAACGAGAAATATAAGATAATTAACACACAGCTCCAGTATTATTATACCTCGCTATTAAACAGTCGGAAAACCCATTTTCTTATTCGGAATAATTATTATATTTCACATGATATATCAACAAGGAGCGCCCGTGTTTTAAAACGAAAAAACCTGCAGACGATTGCATTGCTATTTTCAACTAATGTTATTGGTTAAATTCGTTTAGAAGTATGAGCTATAACGACTTTTGATGCCTTGTACCCAAATTAACTGATACTATTAATATAAGATCGCGTAACGAAAATTCCAAACAAAAAATGACTAGGAACAAAATTATACTGTGCTAGCAAATTACCGCACGTCTGTGCCCCATGCGATTAAAATCCACAAATCTCAGTCCAATTCATCAAGTTAAACGAAACTTCCCATGACAATATGTACCTAGAAATTTGGAATACAGAACAATAATATAATATATTGTGTGCACTTTCCTTGTGCCTTTGTCCGTTCAAGAAACATCGCTTTTTGTTATTTGTGCAAAACTCATTATTAACGTTTTTTTTATAAATAAATACCGTTTACCGTCTGAAAATGTCAAATACACGCGACACCTATGCTAAAAATTACGAAAATTTATGGCCCAATGATTAATCGAAGATGCATGACATAACAGGGTTGCTTTATGTTAAAAACACTTTCATAGAATACACACACGATCCGGGAAATTTTATGTTAATATTAAAGGTCAGCTAGTAGGAGTTATGATGAATTATTGCTATGCGCATTATGATTCTTTCCAGTCGCATTAATTGCGAGTCATCGTTAATAATAACCGATTCATCATTTTAATACGAATATATATGTCGGTAGTGTAAAGGCAAGGGGTATATCTGTCAAATTTTTCATTTTCTAAGTTTGTTCCACAAAATGTCTAAAATAGTGTATTCCATAATCTGGCAAAAGGATATAGCTGTAGTTGCAACACTTATTTAATTTTATTAAGATATGGACAAAAATACTCTCCTGTAAAATTTGGTCTGAGACAGATATACCCCTTCGCCTTTACACTACCGATGTGTGTGTATGTATATATATATATATATATATATATATATATATATATATATATATATATATATATATATATATATATATATATATATATATATATATATATATATATATATATATATATATATATATATATATATATATATATATATATATATATATATATATATATATATATATATATATATATATATATATATATATATATATATATATATATATATATATATATATACATACATACATATATGTAAAATCTGGTGGTATCAAAAGTCTATGTAATCGGAGGGTATATATGACTAGATGTAAAGGAAGCTAGGAGTGTATATCAGGACAGAAGAGCGGGGAAACGGCGTGATGGCGATAGTAGTAGTAGTAAGGAAATTATTATACAGGAACACAGGATAGTGGACGCGTAAGACTAGAAATATAATGACAATAATTATTTATGTTAGTACTGCGGAAGGCCTGAGTAGCAGGTAGTTCGGTTGCAGGTTGCGGGTCAACGAGGCAAACTACGTGTTGAAGTATCGCAAATTCATATTTAGCGCCGGTGCAATCCAGCAGAACGAAATATGCGCCGGCATTAGCATTTACAAGCTGCAGGCTGCAAGGGAACAGGTAGCTCGCGTGCAAGGGCTGCGGAGGTAGCTAGCTCTCGGTGCCTAGTGTTTGGTTTGTTGCACATATGCAAGTTAGCGACTTCCGCTCGGAATTCTATTCATTACTCTGTATAAGGTAAAAGGCAGGTGCGGATAGTTGAGGCGCATTGTCCCCGGGCTATTCTGCGTTCCTCGAAATCCGCAATAGCAATTGCAACATATTGAATTGCAAATGCGTTTAGGATAAACAGCCTCCGATGGCAAGATAAGGAGCAAACAATAAATATATCGATTTATGGCAAATTTAAATAGCGGGCAATACAAATTTATAGCCCTTATACAAGTGGGTACATATTTGATCACAACAGACTCGCTAGTAAGCGTACGGGTATGTAACCTCGGGTGCCATAGCCATTCTTCTTATTCTTCTTTTCTTAACAAGTTTTACTTACTCATAAAACAGTAATGTTCTATATCTATAATTCCTTCATTTTCGTCATCTGCTTCTCATCAAAATATAAAGTATGTTTTAAAAATACCGACTAAATTACAAAAATTCCATTCATACGTAAGTTGGGACTCGAAATCAATTACAAAAATACGTAAGCACTTATGTTCATACAATTCAAATCATCTAGGAAATATTTTAAGCAAAAGCGTCTATTCTATCATGGATGTAATTAATTATTGTTCGCACACTTATGCTACAAGATAATGTTAATGTTGTAGGTAATGATTTTATTCATTACCAGCATTGAAAAAGAAAAATCATTCACAAATATGGTAGTTTATATCCATTATATTCAAAGATAGACAGGCCACTGTTGCTTATTCATAACTGTCATACATATAAGGCATAGTTTAGTTATTAATACTTCGCGTGGCCAGAATGGTATAACTAATTAAGTAATGAATAATACTTTTCATAAATAATACCAAATATTACATTTCACAAAATTTTTGAAAACTTGTAGTTAATAGATCAGGGGATTGTTCAGAACAAATAATATATAAACTATAGACTGTAGGAGACGAAAAGAAAAATAAGCCACACACTATCTTTCATCGATAACAATATTGATGAGATTTTGTATCTTACAAAGTAATTTTTGAGTCATCTTCTATCAAACATACTATACAAAAAAAAACTTGCAGTAAATATATCGTAAATCACATTTATTATTCATTCTTTTAATAATTTCATTAGGTATGGATAACGGCACAAAAAACACAATGTTTAAAAAAAATGCAAATTTCGTGATTTACTGAAAAAAGTTACGGATGAAGAATTTTTTACTGTGGTTACTGTTATTCACCTTTCTTTTAAATAATTAAACTGTATTCTTATAAGCGATTTAGTTTTCGCGATAGTCAGGTTATAATACGATATTTTATTCAAGGGCCTGCTCGTGTCGGCTGATTTCGAGAGGGTTAAAAGGTTATTTTAATATGTTTGAGTAGCATATTAGATGTTACGATGAGCGTTTGATTAGTTGAAACGTGTTGCGGGATGCGGTGCGTGCACCTCCGGACCACGGTTTCGGAACAAAGGAAACAGAGCGTGACCGCCAGCGGGCCGATCCGAATTGTGATTACGCCTTATTACCTAACTCCACGATGCAATCAGCTCGTGTGATGCAGATGGAGGTGACGGCTTGCCCGAGAGCCGGACGGCAGATCGCGGGCTGAGGGACCTCGCCAACCACCAACTAGCCCTCGACAAGATGATTATTTGGGAACTATGTATGAAAATAAAATTGAAATCTAAGCTTTGTGCAACTTTTTCTCAACTTTTACTAATTCATTCGTTCATACACTTATTCACACGTCAAAGAAACCCCGTGTTAGATATGTAAGGTTTCAATGGATTTATTGATTTATTGCAATAGGGTTGATTTTGTAGGATTGCGTAAATTAGACTTCCGACTGTTTTTTAATCATCTTCTCAAGTTCGTTGTATTTTTGATTTAACATACCTGTAAAGGTGTGACGACAGAAACACGGGTAAATCCATTGTTGGACAAACCTCGTCTAAATACACAACTAACATACAGAAAATGACAGTTTGATAGCTAAAACTGAAAAGTGTTCTTATTTTGTAATCAATAAATAGCTCATGTTTTATTTTACCTTAGTTAAACGTAATCGTCTGTTGTAGCAATCGTTACTTACCTGGAAATAAAAAGAAAACACGATAATTAGTATCGGGTTTATTTGAAATGTACATAAACATACGAGGAGTAATGGGGCATATTAAGAATGGACAAAGTTCGATTTACAATGCGTGAACGATCGATCAAACGTCAAAAATACGAGAAAAGAACTCGCTAGAGGCGTCATTGCGTGGAATAAAAATGTCGGCGGTGAAAATGAGCAAGTTGAAACGATTCCGTTATACGGAGCCCTCCGTGAACACCTCCGACGGAATAAATATTTGACTTGCGGAGTAAACAAAGAAAGATTGATTAAAACAGATGACTAGGCAAACACCGAAACGGGCCACAAACGAAGTTCAAATGGGATCATTCAGATATAAATTGCTAATAATGACGGGCAGAATGGAGGCGACACGCGAACGGAAGAACGTTTAAAAGAAACGATAGGAATTGGCAGAAAGAAAAAAAATGTTTTTAAAGCCTTAAACAATCCGAATGATGCCTATAATGTATTGAACTTAACGAATTACTAGAGCAACGATATTCCAGTTCGATCCGAAATGGTATTAGAAAATAAAAGCAAATGACTGAGGTGAAGAAACTCAACGAATTGGAAATGCCAATTACCATGGTCGCCATAGTGCGCAGTCATGACACCAAGAATGAAACAATGCAAAAAGGAAGATTACACGTCAAAAATGAAACACAAAGCTCCGCCATAAAGAAATACGATTTATTGTACAACAAAGTGTCGAGTACAATGGCGCTCTCCACGAACGCGAGGTGGTTACTCTTTTCCGAATAATTTCATTATCGAGAAGTGACCGATTACAATGGAAAGTTATTTGTCAGACGACTATGGAAGCGGTAGTTAGGTGTTGCCGCCATTCCGAGAGCTGACCAGGGAACAATGCAGCGACCAACAGGTGGCAGCAGTCATAAAACAGAAGACATTCAACATCCTAAACAGTACAATGTTCCACACTATTTTTGCGCCGCATTCAGAAAGTCAACTGCGAAATGAAGTGCGAATACAAGCAAAACAATAAATATTTAATGCGTCAAATAATGGTTGTGTGAAAATAAAGAAACGAAACATTCAACTCAATTGAAGAACTATGATTTAAATAAAGATTATTGTATTGATATCTCAACAAAGATGGAGAAGAATATGGAAGTCTGAGTATCTACAAGGTTTACGACCTGTCATAAACTGGTGTAAGTGATCACTTTATACATGTGCAACATTCACCATTCTACCCACGATTGACCATACTACTCAAATTGCGGAAGTTATATTTACGTTTGAATTTAAAACACCTTGCTCGTGCTACTTCTTCGGCACAATCTATGGTTGAATTTAAGGATTTTTTTATTACCAGAGATCTGTATGAAATGTATGGCTTTTTCCGAACTATTTTACATACTAAGATTAAATTCACAGACCCGCCTGAAAAGATCATTTACAATTTTGAGTAAATTTGTATTTTGAAGTTATTTTTTTACTCACGACACAATTGTGAACAAACATTGGGACACCTCAAAATGTTGTGAAATAGCATTATTTACTTACTGATCGTTAAATAAGTATCTAGAATAAATAGAACCGATCTAAACTTCCAACAGCAGCAGTTTCACAAAGGTACAACTATTTGATATAGTTCACCAAGATCGGTTTCAATGTTACTGCAATTTGCCGCTGACAAATTGGGCCGATAAGTGTCGGTGAAAGAAAATTACCATAAACGGTCTGTTACTAGTTACTAGCCATCGGCGCCGAGTTGAAAGGTCCCGGCTGCTGTGCACGTCAATTACTGAGGACATTTCGAGAGAACGTGACGAGGGGTTAAGTTCAAGTATTGAATGATACAATAGACATATAGCATTTTACCTAGGTAACGAAAAATACTCGAATAAAACTAGCCATCATGCTACATCTCACAGGAATAGGTAGAGTTCTTTGGCCAACTCCACGCTTCACTTCCATACATTAAGGTTGGAAACAGGACTCCGTTGTGTAGTGCCAGATTAGCTTTTGCTGTAGGGTTTTATTTGCTATAACCGAATTCAGTGCACTATTCCCTCTATTTCCAGCATTCACTCTCTTTTCTATATCATTATAAATCCTTCTCAATTATACGAAACCTGTTCTAAAAATTTCCCATTCACTACTATTTTACATCCAAATCTACATTTATCTCTTTCGATAACCGTGACTTTGGATTTGTCAACATTAATCAATAAATCACTTCCCTTGCACACATTATACGCCGTTGACACCAGTTCCTACAGATTTATTCTACTATCGGCAAGAAGCACAGCATCGTCAGCACACAAAAGACAGTCAAATCGATAATTTTATCTCTAATATTTAAACCTTTCATTGCTTTTATGCAAATATTAATGTATGGATTAAAAACAGCTACGGTGACATTACACATCCCTTTTTAACACCCTTAGAGATGCCAAACCATGATGTATAACCAAAGTGCTATACTCGTTCAAGACTACAATGCTTTAATACTCGATGATTATTATGCAATATTATGATATTTTACGGTATCACGAAATACTCTTCGTGAATCACGTCAGAAGCCTTCCTATCAAGACATCCGCAGGAACAGGGGTGCGGACTATAAAATATCAGCTTACTGAAGTCTTGTAACATTATCCAATATGGCAAGAGAATTTAGCTACCTTTTTTATAAATATGAATTTCGTTTTTAACATCGTGCTCAGGAGAAATTTCTTTATTTTGTGATTTCAGCCAACTTGAGAGAACATAGTCTTTCAAGAACAAATATAAATCATAGAGGCGGTGCTCATAAAGGACGGGGATTGTTATCTCCGCCCCGTTGTAATTATCGATTGCTTCGCCAGAGACCGAAATCTACACTTCTCTACAATTCCATCCCATTAATTATCGTTTTCCCGACTCGTTATCTGTTCCCTCTCGAGTAAGTACCCAAAACTCATTGTAGACTTTTATGTTACTTGCGCAGAAGTAACAAAATATTATTCGCGTAGTTCCACGCTCCGCTTAGAAGTTCAACGATCGAGGGTAATTCCGTACATTGAAATTACTAGACCTTTTCAACAAATGGCTTAATTATTACATTTTCAAAATGTTAATAAATCTATTTAATTTAATCTGTCTTCTTGTGTGGTTGAACGATAAAAAACCTTTGAAACGTGAGTGAATAGAGCGTAGAAATACGTAAATTAAGTTTTGAATATAGCTTTAATCCGTAACGATTCAACAAATCGAAGATCAAAGCCGTGTAATAATTGCGTAAAACATCGCAAACGGCACAGCCGGTGTATTTGGTAATAAAATATATTATTTTTACTGAGTCTTTGATCTATACAAGACACTGAGTATATTCAAAGTGAGATAACGAAATACATTTGAAAGATTTTTTTTCAATACAATAAGACATAACACTCAAAGGTACATTCTACCTATTTACTGAATTCCAAAGCCTTTAATTGCAACATTGAATCAATATGAGAATACATGTGATTTTTTTAGTGAATAAATCGTTAAATTAGCAACATTAAAAAGTGTAAAATTTGGAGAAAGCATTTTTTTTCTTCTTTATGTTTTTGAATATTATTATGATATGTGGATGCAGATAACAGAATTTTACAATACATATTCAATGCATTTTGTATTCATTTTGGAACGGAAAAAAATGTTCAGTAATAAAAGCATGTACATAATACAACATGAGAACATTCTCTGTATCAGTGGGTTTCAAAACGTTTTTTAAAAAATGTAAGACTTTTTAGGAAAAGCTTATAGTTTTTCCTAAAATAAAAAAAATATATATCACTTCCCAACTCTGTTTAAAGAAAGCGTAAGCTTACAAATCCAATGAGTTCTACAGAGTTCAATATTGCCTTACTTTTAAAATTGGTTCAATTATATTCAGCAAAAGTTTAATGTCCTCTTCAGTATTCGCAATACTAATTAACGATATGGCGTAACATTTCTGGTAATTCATCTTACTTGGTAGTGTCATAACAATTTTAGAAATAATACTAGCGATGAAGCAAACACGCAACTCCGCAATTAGCTGAATAAACTTTACAACAGGTCGGAGTATTACAAACGCGAGATTTTTTGTCTGCTGTAACACTTAAATTAATTTAACGACTGGACTGAATTATAGGCGGATTGCTAGCCCTATTAATGCTACAGAAAAAATACTTTCGTGAAAATAAAACCAACTCAATTACATTATAAACATTACATTAAGTAACACATATTTTGTAGGTCAGTTCAAAACGTGTACGGAAACGCTAATGTTCCTTTGAACATTATTTAACAACGAGCTAACGTGATGTCGAAAGCGTACATCCACTCTTATTTGATTATCAATTTCAAAATGCCATTTGTTCAATAATATTTTGGATATATGCTACTTAAACTTTGACCGGAAAAAAATCTACAAGATACTAATATTATTTACATAAATTGAGAAGAACAAGGGGACCATAATGTAAAAACACGCATAATCAAAGAAGTTACGATTAAAAATTTGTTATAATAGCAGCCGAATGAGAGCGTGGGGAAAAATGAAGACGTTTGGGTAAAAATTACATTAATGGAAAAAGTATGTAGGTAAGTATGTACAACAACTGATGATACCGTTAATTATGTAAATATTTTCGATGATATCTCAATTTCAAAAGCTTAGAGCATAAAATATTTTATTGAAAGTATCATAAAAGCGTTTATTTGTTTAGTTATACATGGCATTACTGTAAATAAGAATCAGCTAATAATTTGTATAAACTAACTAACCATCAAGCCGCTTCCTACAGGAGTAGAAACATATCCACGCCACACCACTCTTCTCGTATTTGGAAACATTCGCCTCTTTACACATTCATGCATCTTCTCAAACATACCCGCCGATTATTCTGACTTCTGACCTGACAACACCAAAGTATTTGAAATACTCGATCGGGTTTTCCTCGGTCTTCCTCTGCTACTATTTCTAACTACATTCGCATCATAAATTTGTTTTACCGTTATTTCCTCACTCACTCGTTTCACATGTTCCAACCATCTCAAACCTTTCCTAATTTTGAATTTTTTTCTTATTTCATCTATCACATTTTGTTTTGCCGCATATTCATCTGAGAGATTGCACTTTGACTACATTCAGTCTACTTTCATCCTTCATTTGCAAAACTACATGCTTCACTTCTATGTACATTTGGGCTGGAAGTCCAATTTAGCTTTCGATGTTAGGCTTTTATTTGCTGTAACTGATTTTAACGACAACGAAGGCGATACTGGAACGAGCCTATAAACAGAATGTCAGTAGACAGACTTCCACGTATCGCCTTTCAAGGAAACCCTGAAGGACGCAGACCATCAGGTAGACCTCCAAAAAGATGGAGAGATAGATAGCTGGGAGTTAACATCCCAAGAGCGATAGGCGGAGGCACAAACAAATCCTTAGGATCTACAAAAAGAAGGAGATTTTAATGCGGCATTTACTCTGTTACCAGCATTCACCCTCCTTTCTATGCCTGTATTAATCTTTACGTCCTTAGAAAACATACTTCCCAAATATACGAAATCATTAACGTGTTCCATAATTTATAAACTTAATTGGACATAAAACGTTACTTGACGTGAATAATGCTGTAACACACAAACGATAAGAGAACTTTCGCTGCTGAACTTAAATTAAATCAGTTTACATGATTTGAATGTTTCAATTTAGGAATTTAATCGTAAGTTCCCTACATCCTATTTGCTATATTTCTATGAAAAATATAATGATTATGATGTAATTTTGTATGGGTATTAAAATATAAATTATGGAATTCCAAGGGATTTGAATAAAATGAGCAATTTAAAAACACGAATGATCGAAGAAACATGAGTAAGCCGAGGTAAGTGTGATGCAGGTAATGACGCTATTACTGAACTAGGCCTAACGCGTTTGGTGGGTTTATGAATGGCCGGACCTAACAGCTAATGGCGGGGAATTTGCATAAATTAAAAGAAAAATATTGATTCAAGACAATTTTTATACTATGAAATATAAAACAATGTGGTAATACAGAGATATCAAGTTTAAAATAATAATTGGATACCTTACTACGTATCCCCATGGTTATCCATCAGGTTCTTCGAGGAAGTTGAAAATAGACGACGCGACGGGAGTATGGGTGTACTAGGCGTTAGCTACACAACATACCTCAACTCGGCAATGCTTCAAAAGTGGTTACAAGAAAAGTTAAAATTAACAGAGTAACACAAAACAAAGTTTCGAGACAAGGCGCGAGGGTGGCTGGGGAGGGAGGAGGGAGGAGGGAGGAGGGAGGAGGGAGGAGGGAGGAGGGACCGATCGAGCTACAGAGTGTTGGGGGTTTCGGAGATATCGGGGCAAGGTATGTATTCCGAGTGTTCAACTCGTGACTGATTACATAGAGATATTTTTGCTCCCATCACGATTGATATATCACGCTCAACTGCTAAAGTTTCCATAGATCAATCATATCGCGAATTAAAATCTACAAAAACCTCGTAAAACTAAATGTTCACATTTGATTGGCCTTTTGCTGCAGAATAGCGCGCAAGTTAATTTAATATTTTATCGACAGAATGGGATGTTCACGCCTTGGGTATAGGATGGTATCGTATTTTGTTGCAAATTTATGAATTACGACAATGAACTATTTAAATATCCATCATTGTCCGTGAAAGATATTTTCGAAATAAAGGGAATAGAATTGAACAAAGTATTAACAAATCAGAAGTATTATTTAAGGTCAAATTAACGTATTTTAAATTGGACAATTATGCACCGTCTTTTGAGGCCAAAGAGAAACTCTTGATCGGATAACGTTACAGTTACACGTCAGTCAATCGTCACAAATAATTATGGCGTTTAGTTAGTCAATTCATCAAACGATTATTAAATATCGGAGATCGATCGCCGCAGACGAGTCGAGGGAATTCATCTGGCTGTCACGGTAAGAAATATGTCTATTTACAGGTCGGTCGGACGTCGGATGGTCGGATGGTGCGTTAGTGCAGAGCGCCTCCCATCGCCAGATGGTCTGGTTACCGTTTTAGGAGGCCATCGTAATGGCTGCTTGCACACTACATTATGAGAAACTCAAATTGTTATTAAGTGTTTGGGAGCCGAGTGGGTAGCGCTATTGCCTAAGGATAGAAGGTTGCCGGATCCACCGATCAATCCTACCGAGACTGCAGAAGTGTGACTAAGGTGGGCAACGTAAAAGGAAACATTTGCGCGTCTATTCCACATACGCTTTTCAATTACACGGGATGAATATTCTCAATTCACGTGCAAACGAGAATCAACAGATCGGGTTGACTCGTGCAGTCTTTTAAAGAAAATAACACACACAATTTATAAATGTTTCGTGAAAACAGTACCTAAAGAGAAAATGAAGGTAAAATGCGAACGCGCAAGTTCACCGAGAATCCAGGAGCCCGGATTCGCATTCGCAATAAAACCGTGCCAGTGAATCTAGTATAATTAATGACTACTAGAAAATAATATGATGCTACAATCGCTATACTATACGAGTAGATACATCGACAAGGAAATGAACGCAGTTATTGCTCGATGAAGCGAAAAAAATAACTAGCACAACGACTCGAGAAAACTCACTCCCGCCAATTATCATTTTTAGCAATAATTATTACGACTTGCATCGCTATAGAGCACGTGGGAATGCGACGGCACTTTTTAGGCGAATTACGGTAACATACGGAAAACAAAGGCGTACATACAAAATGGGCGGTTATTGTACACAGCCATTTCGCTTTTCACACGCAGTTTCCGTTTTGCCGCGCCGAGAGTGAGAGAGATAAAAAATGGTTCACGAATGGCAAGTTGCATAATACACTTACAAATAGTATAGTAAACATCTGCACCATTCAATTTCGACGATGAAAAACAAAATTGATAAAACTGAACCAAATATTTATTTTAAGTTTGGATACTGTAAAATGTTAAACAAAAACGCGACGTAATAGACATAAAACAGAAATAATTAATTGGATGTATTTAGTACAAAAGTATGGACCCGGTTGCACAAAATACAAGAGTTTCGCGAATGCTATTATGTACTCGCGCAATGCAATGATCCGAAAGATAAGTCCGGATAAATGATTTTGCGCAAGAGTAGACCGTTTCGATGGACGCAATATTGGCATAAAAAAGTACACAGTGAGTAGACAGTGAATAATGGTTGTTGTACGGAATTAGAACAACAAGAAGTAATGCGTTGTTGTGATGAATAGACTAGAATAAGTGGACGGTGGTTAATGATAATTGCTAACATATTTGAGGAATGGTCAGGTGGCCAATCGTGTCTGAGGTAATTATTAACACAATGGTATTCACTGGGACAGTCGATACAATTTTAACGTATTTTTCTAAACTGCCTAAAGCCCGAAAGTGAAGGATAGGCCTCACACGACTAATTCGTTTTAATTGATTTTCGTATGCCTGTTCTAATTGTATAAATCTTCTGTTTGACGCAAACGTAATGTACCAAGACAGAGATTCCATACAAATATCACCGATTTAACTAAGCTTTAACATTTCTAGCTACTGGCCGTTTATTTTTTAGTGACTTTGGCATATTAAACCGCTTGTAGATTCGTAATGCTATGATATGCGATAAAAGCGAAGTTAAAGTTATCTTCGCTACGTAACCTACTATTAATTTACGCCAAGGCAAAAAATAAATTAACAAAAAAACAACAAAAATACAGAAAAAACAACCTGTTTCTTGGTACATACGAGTCGGTGCAACTCGAGAGCGGTCAACTTTCCCACCAAAGGATTTTTTTTCTGAGCAAGATTGTTCTCTTAGAAACAAAACATCAATAATACATTTATCTCATTTATGTAAATTCGAGTGAGTCTCTCTTTTTTCAAATATTTTCGACACAAATAACCAAAAATCTTATTGAATTGGTGAGTCTCTCTTTTTTCAAATATTTTCGACACAAATAACCAAAAATCTTATTGAAAGGCAAACGAATAAAAAACGGACTTCGAGAAAACTCTGAATTGGCATGATTTAAAATTAACCAAATTGTAAACATAAAAAAGTTGGCGGCAAACAAAAGCTCGGGTTACGAAATTGCCATCATGAATGGAACCGGTGGCCATTACTCAGCGGAGACATTTACCGTTGGTGACGAGGACCGATCTGCCCGATCGAAATGGACAAAGCGACCAGAACCGGAACACTTCGTGACCGGTGACCAGTGACCGGTAGTCGCCGTGATGACACAACGGGAGTTGCACCAAACTTAATTCATTTGTGATGGACGTGATTCACCGCCAATAAACGACAAAGAAAACGTGTAACTGGACGCAAGTTCCAATTTCGTGAATAAGTTAATTTAATTTACCGCCTTTTGCAATAATATGTATGCCGACTCATTGTACTACCGCTGCATATTTTGCTAGCTGTTTTGTATTTTTTTGTATGATAGGTAAATCAAGCTCAATTTGGATTTTTCGCTACGGCGAAATTGACACGAGCGCGCCGTGATTAGTAGTATAAAAATTGCCTTTTCATCTAAAATAGCGAAAAGAAAAGTCGTATCGAATCTTAACATAAACAGAAAAATAAAGCATTATTTCATAGTCTCTTATTATTAGAACAATAAATGAAAAAAAATATACTTAATTTTATGGATATAAAAAAAGAAACCCTCGTTCTAGCACCAGTAGGTGTAAGAGAAAGAAAAATAAATAATTTCATAAATCGTTACAGATTTTTGTTTATTTTTATGTTTAAAAATAAAATCCTAATATACCCCGGGAACAAGGGAATCGATTTGATATCAATGTTTTTGCAGTGTGTATGAAAACTTCACTCGCGCACAAAACTTTCTGCCAATATTTACACGATCTTTGCAAATATAATTAGACAAATTGAGTAAGAACATTCGTCTGATTAACTGTAAAGTATGATGAAGACTTGGGAAAAGAAAAATAATACCATCGATTAGAACAGATCCGCTAACTAGAAATTTAATTTAATTAATACTAGAAATATTAATTTGACAATTTTTAAAATAAACCCCGGTGTCGAATGTCTAGGCAAACCATGAATAAATAATTTGTTCGGCGGTGAAATGATGGATGTTTTTAAAATAATGTAAATATTATTATAAATGACATGGAAAGAGTCATTAATCACGAATACATTCATATAACATTTAACTCAGTTTAAAGAGCTTTTAAGTACTTTTGTTTGTTAGACTAATGATAATTAGCGGCTCTGAAAAAAGCCTTTTTTAGATTTGAAGCAAACTTTCGTAATTTCTTTTGTAGGTAGAGCTACACACTGAGAATCCTTTAACCAAGTATTTAAATTATTCTTTATTCATTATAGGACAATTAGGATTGCAGAAAATAAATTTCTTTGAGAGACTACGGAAAATGTCATAATTTTGGCACAATACAAAGTTTTCTTAGTATTTTTTTAATACATATCGCTCACTCCTTTCAACAACGTCATATATAAAAAAACTTGATTTTTCAGGAGATCGTTTTTAAAGTTTAAAAATATAATAAAATTTATTAAAATGAATTTCAAGGCACTTAATGAACTTTTTACTATGCAACAGATCTTTTTAGGTAAAACCTGAAGGTTTCTTTCTCCGTTTGAAAAATATTTAGTATATTTAAAAAAATAATTAAAAAATACATTTTCATCAAAATGCAAAAACAAGACTTTCTGCCCTGTAGCGTGTAAATATTAAGTTAAAAATATGCCGCTTTTGCTGGGATATAGTACATTTTCTGGGCATTCCGAAAACATGCACAACTGAAAATTTTCGATTTTTGATATATGACGTTGTTGAAAGGAGTGAGCGATATGTTTATTTTATGATGTAACAATATTAGAATAAAAACATAAATGCACGCTTCCATTTGTTTATCTGCGTTAGTTCACCTGAAACCGAGGTATCTTATACTTCATTGTTACAATACACATCGTACCATTTTAAAACCTATTTAAACAACTAGAATGTGATTTAGCTAAACAAAGAGAGAAAAAAATCATATCCACAATGTACAGAATAACGTTTCGCCTCAATCTCGGTGGGAGTGAGGATTCTTGTATTGATGCTAAATATGTGTAATGTAGAACATAACACTCATATGTCACTATTTCTCCAGCTTTACCCGGATGCTGTCGCGACGCGAGAAACAAAGAAAAACGACTTTTGTATAGGTACTTATATATATACGTCATTATTACCATAACCGTTGTCCGAGTCCGAATTTGCGGGCTGAACACTAACAGTATTTTTGTTTTATTCCAAAAGCGGCGAAATAAACATTCGCGACATGGCGATATAAACTCGCCTCGATCGAAAAGGTGAAACGGCGTAACCGCCATAGAAAAACACGTAAAAAGATGGATTTCGATTAGATTCGGCGGTTAGGTATTATGACTTTCGACCGTTTTGTTGAATTAGCGGGACATAATAAACGTAGAAAGTTTTTCAACAAAAAATATGATTAACAATAGATAAGTTCATCCGGTAGGGATACAAGGTACAAAAACACAGTTTTCGTGACAAAAGAAAGCGTATTAAAATAATACACTGCATTTATGGGCGATTTTATTCTAAGTAATAATATACCGATAAGAGATGACGTTACGAAACTAAATTTGATAATTCTTTTAGACGGTAAAATATACATATTTTATTTATTGTTCCGGCATTTACTTTGTGGTAAGGCATGTTAAAATAATTAAGGAAACACTTGCTTTTATACCACTTGTGTAACTTACTTCCCCTAACTTACCCCTCTCCTTATTTATAGAACGGTTTTTTAATTTTATATTTTAGTTATTATTCAGATCTGACGATGGAAGTTTAGCTTCCGAAACTAGTAGTCATTAATAAACTCAAGTGGTATAAAAACAATTGTTTCCTTAATTATTGTAAAATATACAAATTAACGCACCTGTGATAAATAGCCTGGATCATTATACTATACTCCTGGATAAAAAAGATTCATTGTATTTGAGCCATTATATCTCATTACAAGTAACAATAATATTTTAAAAAAATCATCTACCCCCTTTATAACGCAAGTGTCTTACACTGCCCTCACGGCACTGCAACAGTTTATTTAATACATAGTACATGAAATATTAAAAAAATATCAAGCAATATAATAAAATAAACTCGAGCATCATATAAATTCTCGAATTACAAGAAAATAAATTAAATATTTATATGGTAATCATCACAATACTAATAGAAAAGAATAGCATGTTCTGATTAAATTTAATGGTAATATTTGGATGCGATTAATCACGAAGATAGTGTTGCAGATTTGATAATCAATCATTTGAGAGAAACTACTTGAAAATGTTATCACAGGCGCAGGCGCAGGCGCCACCACTTTCACTGCAAGCGGAGAGAAGACTATACAATCCTAGGTACGCCTAATCGCAGTACCATCCCGGAGTGATGCTTCCTCTGGAACACGAATCAATCATACGCCCAGGAAAGGAACTTTCTACAGCTAAAACAATCGCGACCGAAACGTTGTCATTAAGTATTGTAATGTAATGATATTCGACCGCAGTTCGGAATAAAGAAGGCGCCATTACGGTACACCGACTCGGCTAAACGTTGTCACTCAGCCATTGTCAAGGTATGGAAGAGAAACGCTAATGATCGCGATTGGGACATGTTTCGGATATTCTCTTAAATATCCCTCAGCGCGATGGTCGCACAGGTACTAGGGAGATAACAATAGAAATAGAAAGTTTCGAAGCCTTCATTAAAAATGCGCCCGTCAGGTACCGACGTGGATGGAACGGCGAAAGGACGGAATCGAGTTGACAAATTACTATGCGGACCGAACGAGAAGCGTACGAGGAGTAATAGGCGAGTGAAACGAAAAATGCATAAGTAATTATGTAAATTGCAGAATGATTCCTCCAAAAAATATTTTTAAAATACAAGTTACGACATATTTCTTTAACATGTATTCACACGATAATAAACGAATATTTTACTAAAGGTACATATTACCATCGCATGCCAAAACGTGAAAAAAAACCGGGTAAACTGGTTTATGACAGAACCATTAGGAAAAAAGATGTAATTAAAAGAAGGTTCGCTGACTACTATTGACTTTTTACAGGTTTATCTACCAGACACACTTTCACGGGATGTAGGTAATTAGTGTCGTTATTAATTTAGCCGGTGGCGAATTGCGCGGTGAAGTTATAGATAATTCGAAGTAATGCATAGGTGTAGAAGCCTTTGGAAAGTGAAAGGATATAAATAAATTTGCGATGGGAGTTTCACTCCTAGAAAATGTGTTAATCAAGGAGGAGTTTAGAAACTTGTTTTCTACAAATATTTAAAAAAAAAACAAGACATTCTTATAATACTTTCAAGCATTAAAAAAATAGATATTTATAAGATTAACAAGATTTAGGACCGTTTATTCATTTTCATTTGTGGACTACATTTTCAAAACTCATTTTTTTAATCAATAAAATTCTAATAAATAATTTAAGCAATCAAGGTATCTTGCAATTTTGAAGATCCATATTATCAATACAAAATGCATGTTTATTTAGCAGAGCCAACGAGGTCCGAAGGTTATAGAATGTTAATAATTTTCCAACGATTAAAATAAACTAAAATATATTTTTTTAATTGCCACGAAGATGAACGAAAGGAAATAAATATGTACACAACGTAAGAATATTTTGGTCGCTTCCGATTATAGATGAGATATAAACTCTTATTATGTATGCATATAGCGTACAATATACATAAAGGTACAACGGCAAGCGAAATTAACAATTTAAATCCAGGGAAGATAGAAGCAGATGACGCAAGCACAGCAGACGGCAAACGCGACACGTGGGATAGTTCTAGGTGGCCCTAATAAGAGCAAAGGCTCCAGACCTCCTGACAAGTCAGAGGATGCTAAATGAGCGAATTTAAATAATAAGGCACCCACGTCAGATGAACATGATAAAACGCGTCGGGCGCACATGTCTGATGAGTGTCAGGCCCATCTGAGCGGGCCGAGACACAATGGGTGAACGTAGACGGACAAACAGCGCGATACCCTTACTTTACCCATTCCTCTTAAATGGTAGACAATCGAGTATTGTACTAAGTGCAGTTATAATTTTATGCGGATATTTATAAATGCATTACAAAATATGATTAATGTTAACCACACAATCGAATAATACTCGAGCTAGTTAACGTTGCGCAGAGCAAGTCAAGACCAATTAAATGCCTGATTGATTCGAAAAAGCGGTACTTTGAATTAAATGTCTTTGTTGCAAAATGGGAAATAATGATCGAATAATTAATAATAAATAAAGCGAGCACGCAATAATAGTTGATTAATTTTATTGTAATAATTGAACGACCCGGTTCTTTCTCACGAAAATCCAATCAATTTTTTTTTCATGACTTCACGATTCCTATTGTTTTTTTTAACAGAAAATATTATACAACTTGAAGGAAAATTGGAAAGAAATTTCGAGGCTTTGCAATAAAATATTAACGAATATCGCGATGCCACTTAAATTCTTCATGAACTTTCAGGAAAGTTCTTAAAACTTATTTTATAAAAAGCAACAAAAAAGTGGAACAATAATAATACACCAATCCACGTATTTACAATTGCGTTTTTAAATTGATGAAGAAGAACCAATAAAAAGACACAAGCGACTACAAGCATTATGTTAATGGCGGTTATTAAATTTAAAGTAGTTATATTTTTTTCGTGACGATATGAGTGCTGTGCAGATAACGCGAGGTCGTCGGTGGTGTTACGGTTCTTGTGAGTCACGAAGGACCATCCAGACGTCCTAGTGAGCATAAAGTTGTAACTGTACAATTACGGTGGATTCCTTTAGTGCGAGCGTAGCCGTAGAAACAATCGCGGGGGCGTCCTGTAACGAATAACGATCACATAAAAATGAGAAGGCCGACACCATTGCGCGAATTTTTAGAATACCGTTTTATACCACCGCCGAAGTTATGATAAAAAATAAAAGTTCCGGGTATATAGGATACATAAAGGGGAATTTAATGCCCACGGTTTAACGACGCAAGACAGGCACCGAACTCGCGAGAAGGATCACTCCGGCTGATGAGGTACGTTTCCTCGGGTAGGAAGACAATAAAATGTTTTATATCAGTTTCGCAAAAAAGGGATTTTATTTTTCATGGAGTAATAGCGTTGAGGTAGGTCTTACTTGTCATTTTATATATGACATACTGGCATTTATTAGGGTACGCTATAAATTTGAAATGCGTGAAAATTCTATTACATAAAATTAAAAATATGAACTTAGCATTCAACTAAAATAGTTGTATGCTTTCATATTAAATAAATGGGAATTTCTCAATTTACTAGGGAAATGCCATTATTATGTACTGTGATGGGTGTTTCGATGTATTCAACATAATTATCAATCACCGCATGTGAAAATTAGATTTGATAGTAAAGCTTTTCCTCTATTGATTGGGTTCACACTGTAGGTAATGAGAAAGAGTATCTATACCTTCCTGATCCTTCAACGTCCGAAAAGCATTAATCTCAAATTATGTTTCACATACAGCGTTAGATAATGATGAATCGAAACAAGTGTCGATAGACTTTAATGATAAGTGGTACTTACCAAGTAAATTTCAAATATAAAATGGATACATATTACCAAAAGTAACAACCGAATCAATTTACGATTTTTTTTTTAAATATCGACTGAGATAATAAAAAAAAATCATAGAAAATCTTTGTGACAATGTATATGAAATCAGTGTAAATAAAAAGGGCTCTGTTAAAATACTATTATCAATATGGGACAATCGGTTTCAAGGTTCGAGTGAACGTTTCAAAGTCATAAAAGCACAAATATCGATATCAAAGGACACCTATGATAATGGCGGAGTAATCAAACATGGAATACGCTTTACGGCAAATATTGATGTACCGCCAAAGGGAGAGATAAGTGCCATCAATGGTTTGTACAGGTTGGAAGAGACATAAAAAATAACCATGAAAATATTGAGGTTAAAATCGACGTAGATAAGAGATATGTTTATTTATTATATTGATATCCAAACGAATTATATTTAAACTTTTACGTAAAAAAAAAAGAAGAAAAAAAGCCCACACAAATGTGCCAGATAATATTTTTTTTAAACAACAGTGAGACAAACACTACAAATTAAGATAAATCAGCAATTTAAGTCATGTACGGTCGGCACATCGTTTGTAGGGCACTGTATACATTTTAACAATAAAATACCTGACAACGCCTTAAATATGACAGATAATAAATTACAAGCGTATAAAAGGGCATATATTATAATAAAAGCTTATTATGGAAACTAAGTATATAAATATGTTATTTATATGAAATCAACTATGAGTAAATTTTATTTAATTAGTTGTAATTTTGAATCGCATAGTATGCGTTATGGTTTTCATTTTTACTATCCATTTGTCCGATTAATAATTTGCTTTTTTAATCCTTGTTTTTCATACCTTGTATTTTTTTAATTCAATAAGTGCATACATACACCTATATTGAAGAGAAAAGATCAAGAATATGATCAGATAAACGAGCCAATTATACACACCTAAATTCCATATCCTCATCACAATACACTACGTAATCTTTACTGAGATATCAATTAAAATAAAACTATAATAAAATTATGAGGTTTAAATATTTCTATAGGAAACTAACCTTTTTCCACCTCTACCAGAATCATCTTCATCAGTTGGTGCTGCGGCGCCCGACTCCTGTGAAAAAATAATAGATATACAATTAATTTTGCGAAAAATCAAAAGGTCTAACAGTATTAATTTCATATAGATTAGAATCTTAAATACAGAATCACGATTTGATGAAAAAGGAGAAGAAGAAAAAACAATGAACACATCAAAATAAGGAATACAAATGAAACGATAATAAAGGCGTCAGGAACATTAAAATATTTCAATCATAAAATTAGAAAATGAATATTATATTCGAAATGAACGCTTGTAAGTTGTTTATAAAACCGAACGAAGTAAACAACAACAAAAAACGTAACAAAATTACGAAATTACCATACAAAAAAACGCACTCACAATTTATTAAAAAATAATGGGTACGTATATTCATTATTCGCTGCATTCACATCGGATAAGAATATTACACTTATTTTATTATTACATAAATATATGACTGGATGATATCATCCACTTTAATTTACTTCACTATTTTGCTAAGCCTGTACGGAAATATGTCCATTATTTCAAAATGTCAATAAAAATACTAAGAATATTCAGCCGAAAGATTCAAATGCCTTTTGTACTATATTGTTTATCTGAAAATTAATTATTTCCAACTACTTACTTTCTATTATGACTAATACATTTATTTCATCTCTATTAATTAATTTGTATTATTAAAATTGCTATACTAATTACACGCGAGCCGCGTGCAATAAAGGAGAAAGGAACACAACTACGAGAACACGGGAAGAGAAGAAGACCCGATGATAAATTTGCCATCACAACAGAAAACTGGTATTCGGACTAACACATTATTATTTCGAAAGCCTTTACATAATTATGTAGGGTTTTAATTTTAGAGCGTAGTCTTTTAACGATCGCAATTCATTCGTACATTACCGATTATAAGCACGCTGCTTTATAATTTTACAAGTTAAAGCAACAGATTATTATCTTGTGATTTTTTGCGGGCATCGAGAGAATTGAGGAAACGGTCGAGGTCAATTTCAACAAAGGAATGAAAAACAGCGTAACCCACCAAGAAGCAGCTACGTACAAGACATTAATACGAGAATTAATTATGAATTAATGCAGCCTGAAGTTTGGAGGACGCTCTACCCTTGGCGGAGAGTCATTGTCCATTATTAATAAGAGCCTTGGGACGATTCATCCAAGATCTAAGAGGAACATTTTACTTGCTAGGTACCAAACATAATGGTATTACGTATTTCGTTTCTTGGACGGTAGCAAGCTACCGAGTAATAATATTAGCGCAAATAAAGTGTTTTTATAACTTCTGTATTTCTGCACAAATGCTAAAACTAAATACTGACATTGGTCGAAAGGAAGAAACTATACGATGGATTACCAGACAAGTAGTTCAGAACAAAATAATCGTTGAAGAGAGTGAGGGTTTTTGCCTAGAATTTTCACTAGTGAATTACATTAAATTGTAGTAACTTTAAACATAAAGAGTAAATCCCCTCACGAGTAGGCATAGGCTATAACACTTGAAAAGTTGAAGCCTGAGTAGGATCATGATAAGCGGTGTTGCATAAACCGTAGCTAGGTCACTTGGACATTAGGTAATTTAAAAAAATCGTTGAACAGTAACATAAAAATATATTGAAGTACTTAAATATGACATACAAGCAAAAAATAACACGTGTTTATGAATACAACATGCATAAATGACGGTTTGCATAACAAGTAATACTAGATAAACCTCAAAATCATAGTCTATAAAATTTATTACATTCTAAAAATAATTAAAGTTATGACGTCATAGTTATTATTTCCATCAAAACTAATGGTCCGTAGAATAGAACTTTTCCGCAAATCTGTATGATTACTCAGCGAGTAAGAGATCTCGGGTCTTCGACAAAGCGTATATCTTCCGATTATTCATAAAAGTAGACACTATAACGACTTACCAAAACAAATATTTCGACTTAGAGATTAAGACTAACGAAATAAAAATGGTTTTATTTCATTTTATAAATATTTTCATTTTAGACAGTTTTTGTATCGCTGACAAAAAAAATTGTCGTTTGTATTTAAATGTAAACCTTTTTCTAAACCATAGCAATCTGATTGATTGTTTACATGCAGAAAGGTTTTGCGTTTGCCAATAATTGCGGATAAATTGCATACGTTGACAAAGCGGATATGTGGAGCGTGCAGTGAATAGCACGCTTTACAAATAGAGCGCGGCATATCATGGGCGGTGCACTGTGCATTATACCTTATTATGTATATACCGAGGATGCCCAACCGTCGATCGCGAAGCGAATTTTTGTCGATACCGAAAACTATCGTGTATTTGTAAAAAAAAAAAAAATTGCTGACTATGCGGCGTACTCTTGAACTGTCACGTGTTCTACCGTTGCCAGTTTACAGGTGTTTCAACATGAATAAATGTTTTGTGATAGTTTTCAAATATGTACATACAATGCATTCAAATAAATAAATAGCATATTTTTTGCTATTTTTCATTTATTTGAATTCATTTTTGCTGATACTTAAAAAAACCTTAATTGAATTACTTTGTAACCATATGGTATTTCAATTTGAAATTTTAAAATGTTGTTTTAAAATTTGTAAAAGTCGAAAAAACCCTAAATAAATGTTATTATAACAATCGAGTTAGGAGTCCATCCCGCAAAAAAGGTATTCGCTTTCGCATTGTACCTAATACCATATGGATTCATTTGTTGATTATTTCGGACATTGTTTTATAAACTGTCCTGGCAAATATTAACAAAATAATTGAACTGATTATCAACAAATCAATTTTTAAATAATGAAGAGTAAATTTTGATGTTGAAGAATTATTTTATATATGTGTTAGCATATCTAACATAACGCATGTGTATGAATAACACGAGTTTATCAAAAAATAAAGAAAGTAGGTGTTTTTTTTATTTATACAAAAGCACGCATTGCCGAGTCAGCGTAGCGTTTGATATTTGAACCGTGCATTGATTCGATTGCAACATAATTCACGTTATAGACCGCCTTCGGGAACGCTACTTCGGAGTACTGCTCCCATTCGGGCCTACCGTCTTACTTCCATCACCCCTGCAGTCATAATTAGCGTCCATCTCATATATAGTCAATTTCATACTCTGTCCATCTCACATCTCGGCGATGGTAATCTCGGATCACGGCCATTACGCAACACGAGACATGACTGCATCCAAGTACGCCCGGCTTAATTGGTCTGGATTGCGGATAGCGGATACGGGATAAACGGCAGAAGAAAGACCGGGATAACTTTGAAACACAGAAAATGTAGCGTCAATTTGATAATTTTAAAGCGAAAAATAAAAGAAAAATGCAAAATCCATCTCATGCGGGAAATATGAAAGATAAAGCATTTATTTACAACATTTTGATTGTACAAAAATACTTGTTTTTAATTATCTCTAATTAGGAGTTATTATTGACATCTCAACATAGATGAAGAAGAGTATGGAAGTCTGGATATTTAGAATCCTGTAAATGCCCAGACTTCCATATTATTATTCATCTATGCTGAGGTGTCAACAATAATGTACAAAGCATTTAAATGATAAATTTTCCATGTTTTGTACTTTTATTCGGTTAATTTTACTCAAAAATTCAAAACGTCATCTAATATTATCTACATTCTCTAATGTCAATGTCGTAGAATAAAATATAATCTCGTAAAAAACACTTTTACTGGCAAATTTTAATTTGGAACTAATCGGACATTCGAGCCACTGACGAAAATAATCACAATATTGAACGAAAGAAAGAATGGATTGATAATAAAAAAATGCTGGTATATTGCGAATTGAACGAAATCGATCAAACACAGTTGGGTGCACCTAATTGTACGATTAACAGAATAAAAAATACCTGTTCGCGTTTAATGAAAGCTATTATGTAAACAAATGCAACGTGCTGTGAAACCATTTTTTTCTAAACCAGAGTATCAACGTCAATTACACGAATGGATTAATTTAGACTGTCAGCGCTCGAAGTTAGTGGAAGGTGGTGATATAATGGGAAGGGGGAAAATCGTATCGGATGCGGTCATGGCAGTCCCACCGTCTGCGTCTACTCGATCCTAGAAACTGTTCCGGGGACACTAGCGGAGAGCGGAACTAATCAGCCCATCACGGTTCGGTGAAAGCTTCACAGCATCAGCTCCACGATGAGATGGTGTGATGTAATCAACTTTTTTGGCGTTTTTCAAACACACAAAAACGTCGTAAATGATTTTTGAAATTGAAACATCTTTAAAAAGAGGATCGAACAAAATGTGACGAAATGGTGTTCTATTTCATGAACGAATGAATTTGCTTACAGTTGTTAATCAATGAAAAAAACAATATGAATCAATTTAATATTTATAGATTCTTTACCGAGTAAAAACTAAAAAAAAATAAGACAGAAACTTCACTGCAAGTTTGTTGTAGGGAAGTATAAATATAAACCTGTAAATTTGTATACATTTAACGTAACCTAATTGGACATCTGATCGAACCAGGAAGTTATTTATTTGTGAGATATAAGTAATAAAATTGTATAACTGTTTTACATTTTCTTTCTTAATTTGTTAAACGTATATTATTAGATATGAATAATATGGGAATATGATTTAGTAATCGAATTAATTGCGATAAATCTGTCGTGAACTTCTCATTACTGATATAAACCAATACGAAAGTATTATGCCTTATAGGCCAGAGAGATCGTTGAGAGAAAATCTTACTACCATCGATATTTAAGTTCATTACTGCGATAAATGATATATTTATAAGTATATATGGTATGTTTAAAGGAGGAGATAGATAAAGCTCCGATATTGTACATAAATGGTGTGTATGTAATGATTGGCGATCCGAGGTAGCTGGACCAGTCTCAGGCCACCGCAGAATACTGATGGTGCACGGTAGACCACACGAGGCAGTATAACTTATAAGCCGGTATTTCTGGAAAGGTAAAAGCGATTCGCTATAAATGTCTCAGTGCTGGAAAGTTAATTGAATTATGGGAAGACGTTGAACAAACCTAGACTAATTTCAAAACGATTATTAATAATAATCGACGAAGAATGATTGTTTTTATCGTGACAAATGTATTCGTACTCGTTAGATTCCCACGGATAAATCGATAAACAGGGCAATACGTAGATCTCGCATCTGGTCAATAATAAATACTGTTCCTATTAGAGATTAAGTTATTTCCTTTCATCATTAGAGCGTCTGCATGGAGATTCAATTCATATGTAAAACAATCGATAGTTAAGCTCATACGATATCGGTCCGGTCTCCTTATGACCATTTGTATCAATTCTCCTTTCGCAAATTGAGTATGGGTGTAATATGAGTTGGATTAGTACTGAGTGAGCTCCCTTGACAACTGGAGGACGAAATTGACTAAAATCAATCATATATATATAAAACCCTTATCCGCACCCCAATGGTGCATAGGGCACTGCGTCATATAAACGCAGTGTTATCTTGATCGTTTACACATGAAAGAAAGGTGATCAGCCCTCCGCTTCAGGTGCCAGTCCATCAAAATCAATCATAAAGAATATAAAATCCCAATGCGCAATTGTTGGCCAGTAACGCAGAATCCATTTCGTTTTGAAATAAGACGTATTAATGAAGGATACGTAGGTGCTGAACATTAGAGGCGTTTCGTGTTACGAATGAGCTGTTACGACAAAGCGGAACGAATGTTATGGACTCCACGAGGTGAATCATTAATTTGTGCGAATTTTACTTCAATGGTCAGATTATAAACAATTTATGCGGAATAGTAACACTAATATATGAAAACATTGGTAGCGGGCGCCACTTTTAAGTTGTACTATTAAAGATATCGTATACGAAAAATATTAGTACTAAATGTTAATACTTATACTATTATACCTTTAGTATAAAATTCAAAATAGAAATATAATTAAACTACCATAAATCTATAACAAATTCACTAAATTGTTTAATATATAAAGGGTTGAAAATGTAGGAAGAAATGCCAGAAATAATTATTTTGATTATTAATTAAAGTTTTACTTAGTAAATATCACTATTTCTTAAAGTCTACTGTGACACGTGTTTCGATGCATTCCGCATCATTTTCAAACACCGTATGAAAATGATGCGGAATGCATCGAAACATGCGTCACAGTAGATTTTAAGAAATAGTGGTATTTGCTAAGAAAAACTTTAACTAAAAATGGTAAGATTTTACCACAAAGTGATTGCCGAATCTAACTAACTAACTAACCATCACGCCGCTTCCCCGCAGAGATAGGCAGAGAGAATAGAACGCCACACCATTCTGTCTTTGCAAACATTCCTCGCCTCTTACACGTTCATGCATCTCCTCATACATACCTGCCGATTGCTTCGACTCCTAACCTGATCGCTTTCAAGTATTTGGCATACTTGATCGTGCCAAGTTTTTCTCGGTCGAATGTCGAATCAATTAATGAAAATAATTATTTTGATTATTGGAATAGAATGTACATGGTAGTTATTCATACTATATTCTATTCATAGCATGTATTAGTACATGAAACAAAATCAAGGTTAATAAGTTAAGAAAACAATAAAACTTAAATAAATGAAAAATCTCGACAAACCATCAAGATTTAATTCATCAAAATAATACAGCATTTAAAAAAAACTGTATTAAGGGTTTTTTTATCAATTATAATATAGATGCAATGCTTTTGTATAAGGAGTCCTAGAAACTTGTGTTCATTTGTTACTTAGACCTATATATACATACAAAACAAACACCTGAGTACATGTTAGTTCTCTCAACTATGAAGCAATGAACTCTAATTTAATTCAATCAGTACGCATTATGACCTATAAAATATAAAAACCTTAAAAAAGGAATATACGGCTTAGCATTGAGTTAAATGCGCAGTAAACGGGGTAATTTTCAATCGACACTGTTGTATATGTAGCTTGCACATGCAAATAGGCAGGAAGAGTACAATAAATCGCACACTGGCGCAATTAGCATAATTACTCATATCCAACACAAGCAGTTCATATTGTGGAGTCTCGGCCAGCATTATGTTACGAGTTACAACGGACCGAAAACAAAACGAGAAGCGATTTTAAATTACTTCGTAAAATGTAATATTACGCCACATTTATAAAAATAATGGTCAATTATAATTTTTTTAAATCATTTGACTTGTTAACACTAAATATTACAAAAAATTATATTATCAATGGCTGTCACGGTACGGACTTTACAGGGTAAATTTAAGAAGATAATTAGTAATAATAATTCATTTTATTTTTCCTAAAGATATTGTAACATAAATATTTTTTTACATCAATTGATATGTCAAATTAGATCACAATAAATATACATAATACTACATTATAAGTAAATAGACATTACACTGCGAGAAGTATTTTCCTCTTGAAGTCACCTTCACCGATGTGGAAAAGGTCGAAATGCAAGGAGATACGGTTGACCAGGAATACCGCCCTCCCGATGGCATCACCATTGGCAGGTTGATTCTACGGATTGGGTGACAGAACAACCTTATCACCCGAAACCGGGATAGTCATCGGGAACATAGAGATTAATTCTCTCCAGTACAACTGGGTTCACCGCCACACCGCGGATCGGATGGGAATAGGCGTGCGCATCCCTTTTTTCCCCAGACCATTAAATCCAAACATCCCCAGAATAAAGTCTGAAGGGAATTACTATGAAATCTCTCTCTCTCTCTCTCGTGTAGACAGAAGCAGCAATATGTATCATACACTATTCTTTCGCATTTGAAAAAAACTGATTTTGTCTAAAGGTATGGGGTGATTAATAAAAACGTCTACCACGATTGATTAGTGATCCATAGATCAGATCGCGGTCGGCACAACCAAGCCCTACCCACTATGCACGGTGACCTATGGGAGCGACGCACCGAGCTTGGCTTGGATCTAGGGTCCACAAAACTCATAAAGCAAAGAAATTGGCATGAACAATCGCTCTGGGTACTGCGGGACAACAAATAATGGGCATATGATTTCTACCACCCACTATTGGAGGTCGTATTGCAGTTCCGGTATTAGTTTCACTCAACATACACTAAGCTAGGTGGTCCGACAAAAAATGTAGATAATATAGAAAATAATTGGTCAAAGAAAATATAAAACTTTCAGAACATCTTATAGAAGAATATGTATGACTACAGGTCTGAAATTATTATTATCAATAATATTTTAGAAACAAACAACTATATCATTTTTATTAAAGTTTTTGCATAATAATATGTGTACATTGCTATGAAGAATTATCTTAGAAACGTTCAAAAACCGAGTAGTGATCAAATTTGTAATTAGTAGGCAGATGGTGCTCGTACACAAAGGATGGATAGTAGGGTTTTAAACGTTTCTTGAAAATTATCTGAGAAGGTACATGCAAAGGTAATACATTCCAGAGTCCATCAATTACCAAAAATTGTTGCGGTATGGTGAAGAATGGAAAGTGTTCTGTCCTGAGAAGAGCGAAGTGATATATATACGATGGTCAGAAAGGTACATAAAGATCTTAAAAATTTCAATGAATAAATAAATAAAAATCTCAATAAATACCGGTAGGTACATTAACATAATTCATATTTTAATAGGGTTAGATTAAAATATTACTCATATGTATGAGAAATTTTCAATGATGGATAATGGACAGTTTTTGTCTCACAAACTTCTTGTAGACTGCATGGGGTAAATTTAACACCAGCAGCAAATATAACGAAATCGGTAGAACAATGGTACTCTGAGACTTCTTTATTTTTGTTCCGTTAATTAGTTACGAAGGAAGTAAGGCGATAAAATATTTGGCTAAGAATATTTTTCAAAATAGTAAATAATAAAACGCAAAAATGCACATTTTACAGGCCAAATATCCATATTACGATAAATGAAGACCGTAATGGACCAATTATCGGTCGCCGGATGTGCGCTTGGGTGATAATTTCACTTTTATGGGATACTTAAAACAAATGACTAGAAAATTATTTGTTTATTCACTGCTGTAGGCAGTTTTTACAAATGAAACAAAACATAGTTTAAAAATATAGTAAAACATAGAAAGAATAGTAAGAACACAGATAAGGTTATAGCACAAACGTAGTGAGTATATATATACCTTGTGAGTAGTACTGTATAACATTTATTAAATAAATAGTCGAACATACAAAATCGTAAGGTAATGTAAAGATAGTGAAACATGAAGGATACAACGTAAAATAAAATAATTAATATTATAATCATTAAATAAATAAATTATGTTTAAAGTAAACGGAGTTTAAGTTATTATTAGGTGCCAACATACAAAAAAAAATATTTTGAATTATAACACAATTGAGGGTTTCAAATAAATTATTGGAGAATTTTTTTACGATGGTATCATTTCCAAACGAAGAAAAAATATTTAAAAAAGAAATAGCAAAAATTTTGGGAAGTTATTATATGGAAATGAAGTTATTTAATTTCAAATACATATTATTGAAACCCGTTTATCTCATCAAAATGCGAAGAATTCATAATTCTCGCGTTATGAATCACCAATGATAAAAAACAAGATCTCACTTCATCCATAGTGAATGAAATAAATAGTTCAAATAACAGAAGTCATTCTTGAAAACATAGTATTTTGCAAACATTGATTGACGTGATTCTTATTATTATGAATAGCGAAAGCAGTCTTTAAAAAAGGTAAAAATCAATTAAATGTAAACCTATATTTTAGGTGTGTAACGTACGACTAATAACATATGGCGACCACCTAGTCGATAAATAAAGAAAAAATAATGTACGTATTATACTATGCATATTTTAATTAAAATAGCTCCTAGGTATAAGATGTATTGAATAGATACGCTGGCGACTGTCAATAGATGATGGCGCATACAAAAGTCGTTTAGTTTTTTGTGCCCGCAGCGCAAGTGAAATCATCAAATTATTACTATTCTAATATAATCGATTTTAACATTCATTATCAGCACTCTAAATAAATTGAGAGCTTTTAATGCAAGGTCGGTAGACAGCATACCATTAAAATTGTTGATGACTATTAGTTTTTAATAAGATTTTTAAGCAAAACGCATCAATATTCATAGAGAATGCGCTCTGAGAATGAAATCTAGCGAGAAAACGGATAATTAATCATAACGAAAAATGTGTTAATCAGTAACGGCAAAATTAGTACATCGCGAATCGTCAAGACTGACCGACTATCACATCATAGTAAACGTTATTTTAGCAGTAGATTTTAATTTCACTAGTGACAACCAGTAACATATTTCATCAAATTACCACACGTGGCGTGATATTATAATGCAAACGCGTTAACTATGTAGTGAAGAATAATAAAATTTACACCATCTCGGTACAAGAAGAAATGTTTTTTTTTTCTTTGGTAATTAATTACCTTCCTGACAATACGGAGAGAAAGAATGAAGTCATTTTAAATAAAAATTGAAGGAGCAAAGTTAATGTTCATTACATAGCATAGTTAATGCGTTTTCTGTCCACTATAATCGACCACCAGAAGCACCAGTATGCTACTGATGATGCTACCGATTGCTAAACGTCACGGGAATTTGGGATTATTTCAAAATACCAATATTTTAAAAAGAAAAAGACGACTAAAATTATTGATATTTAAATACTAGTACCACGCACAAGGAAATAATAATATCGTTGCTTGTAAGCATGTCTTTCTATAATCTTACTGAAGCATAGGTCGATACTTTTTATAAATAATCGCAGACCTATTTTTATAAAACACCTATTTTTTATTTGAATTCGTAAAAAGAAGTCCTCTAAATATAAAAAATAGGAAGATCTAAAATCTTTTCGGTATTCTTGTTACCATATTTAATTATTGCTATTTACTGTTTTAATGGCAAAAGAAGTATTAAATTTCCTTTTTATGGAAATAGTATAACAATTTGGTTGAATTGGCGAAATAATAGCTCGATTTCAGGAAATGCCATTAGAGTGCTCTTATTTATACGATACTCTACCGTAATTCCTAGTTCTGGTGGTAAATGGAGTTCGAGAGCTCATCAGAACGGACAGGCGAAGCAGAGTAAAAAAAGCTTACAGTACGCAGTTTCCCATATAAGGATGAAGACATAACAGCGATATTGCTAGAAAAGTATCCGTCACAAAAAGTAGAATTACTTCAGAAATAGGAGATGATCTCCAGTGACGAGAACAATAAATACATGAAGGTGTGCTAAAATATATAATAAATTAAAAGAAACTGATATCTAGATAAAATCGAATGCATCGATACGCCCAGAGTTATTAAATATGACATGAACATACCACACGCTTTGTCAAAGAAAAAATGCGAAACTGAGAAGTATTAAGTTTTAGAAGTTTGATGTCGAAGTTTCACCGAAAGCCAGAAGTCATTAAATCCTTTTGATGATTATTAAAAAATCCATCCCACTTGCTGTAATTATTCTTCCATTGTAACTCGTTGCTTTATTCTGAAGTCAGTAATTTCAGTTAGGCAAATAGCACCCGAATAGTTTTCGTTGGAATATTTTCGAAAAAAGGGTAAGCAAGTAAATTTATGTAACAATAATATAAATATAAACGTAATAATGTTGATAGGGGAAACAGACGCGTAAAAGGTATTACGGACGAGTTTTGTGCGGCAACGAAGTGGAACGGATCCGGATGGTGAAATGACTAATACTTGGCAGGAAGAACTAAGAACTAGGTACTATATACAATCGAAAAACAAGCTTCATCTCCTCAGGTACACAGACTTGTTCACAGATTTTAAGAAACCTAAAATTACAATAACAAAACAGTACGCTTAAAAATCATTTTAATAAAGTAATACTCATTTTTCAAGAGAGAAAAATTCTACTTCAACTCTAATAGGGCAAAGAGATTCAACTTTGTACGCTTCCTGGGTGTAAAAATCTCACTCTATGATGAAACGGAGTTACACCACCGAGTCTAGTATGAAAGTACGTAATCACTACAGTGACTTGCAAACTAGGCACAGAAAGAAATGAGGTAATGGCAAAACTGATGGAAATCTAAGTTGATCGTTTAATTACGAACATAATAACATACCCAGATTGGACAACTGATTTAATTTTCGATAGTAATAAGATTTTTACTCGGTCAAAAAAAATATCGGGATGACTTGGTAGAAAATGAAATATGTATTTTAAGTAAAACAACAAAACTTTGTTCAGCGCATCTTTGAATTAGTTATTCCACACATATTCTTCCCTTTTTTTTAAATATTCCAAAAATAATTGATGTCTAACATAGGAATTTGACAACTATCATAATCGACATTTCGGCTCATACATAGAATACTTTTGCGTGAAATAGTCCTCCGAGTGTTTCATTTCACCATATCTAGCTTTGTTTCTCACCCACTATCCTCCGGCAAACCTTCCATCTTGGTTCCAAGTCCGATTCTTGGTCTTAACTAAAGAACACATTTTCTTGTTTACCGGCTATTTATCTAATTTAAAATTATAACTATTAACTGCGCCATCGCTGGTCTCAAGCCTGAGATTAGAAAGGAGGAGGGTTTATGGAATAGCCCAGGTCCCTACCCATAAATATACATAAACGCTTATATTGTTTACTAACTATATATATATATATATATATATATATATATATATATATATATATATATATATATATATATATATATATATATATATATATATATATATATATATATATATATATATATTTATATATATATATATATATATATATTTATATATATATATATATATATATATATATATATATATATATATATATATATATATATATATATATATATATATATATATATATATATATATATATATATATATATATATATATATATATATATATATAAATATATATATAAATAAATAAATAAATAACAAACAGACGTTTTAGTTTAGCAGTGAATGCGCGATTGTTTTACAGTAGTTTTCCAGACACAGTATAACTACGCTACAATGGCACATGTCGCGTCACGCATCGAGTCCCTACAGGCAACCTGATACCTCGTGCTCCGTTCTGGGGAGGTGATCGGTGACCAGGCGTACACTGTACTCCTACAGTACCTCCGTTCTCTGTTCTCGAGAAGTACGTACGGGCACAGGGATAAAAGGCTATAGTGTCTCGGAGCTGACCAGCGTTCTGGAAATCGGTACCGTTACAGGACCACGGTTGGTTACCCAGAATAATGCAAACATTAAAACATTGGCAGAAAGACATCCGTATTTTAAATGCAACAAATGGGAATCGAATGTATTACTTACTATACAAGAGATAGCATATATTTATTGCTTAAAAACAGTAAAACGATATCGTCAATTTAATAGCCTAATAAAATAATATACGTGAGTAGTTAAAAATTATCTAATCTTTCAACAATATCACAGGCCTTTTCACTTCTTATATAAATATACCTTTTTCGCTTTTTCAAAAATATTTACTTTATCTTTAAAAAAAGACATGCATGTAGATTAGCAGACATTGGCGTTACAGCCACACAACCACCAGTAATCGAAGGCAAGGTTGGGGGATCGATTACGGTCACTGTTACTAATATTGTAGATACTATTATATTAGCGATAAAATTATGTGAAAATTGTGGGAAAACAACTAACGTAGTACAATAATACAACGAATAACCCTCACAAATAAAAATTATTTTAAAACACAGGATATTAATACTTTTAACTGCATACCGAAAATATGTAATTTCGAGATAATAAGATTTGAACATTGAATTCTGCTTATTGAATCTAAGAATTTAACTTGTCTTTTTACTTTATTTTATTATGTTTCCGTCTCTTTTATGTATCAATATGGTACGAACCAAAAATGTTCGAAATACCAGATTTTTTAGACCATTATAAAAATCGATCAAACTTTGTCTTTTTACTAACTCACATTTGGAATATAAAATATTACTTATTCCAGCAAGTCGTTTAATCAACTGCAATTGTCATAATCATAAGTTAAAAATACAAAACAAAGTTACAATATTTAATTAAAATTAAGATATAGATATGAATTTTTCTATAATTATTGGCAAGTTTCTCTCTGAAATATAATCTTGCACCTTCGCAAAGCTGAATATACGCATCTTAATACATAATTTACAAATTATATCTTCGCAGAAATATAATTTGTTTTGTAGATACCTACATTATTGCGTGCAATTTGGAAACATTCGTCGCCATCGAGAGTTCGTTTTCTACCAACAATGGTAATACTCCACGGGCCAAGAGCTCCTTAATAACACAAAGGAAACAATTTCGTTATTACGTTGTAAGTTTCACGTTACAAATACGAATTACGAAGACAATTTCAAATTCAACAAAAGCATTTTAAAATTAAGTTAAAAACTAGAGCTCCCCATCATGCTGTACGTAATCTTACGAACCGTTTTCACACTGAATAAACAAACATCTCGAGCGCTCACCTCGACCGTATCTGCAGTAATGAACATAATTATTTGATACAATAGATTCATCGCCTTTTAGCGCTGCCATAAAGTTGGCCTTGTATTTCGTTGGGAGATGATCGCGATACTTTACAGCGAGGTAAATTAAGTCACCTAACATCCGCAACGTATGTCGAAATAAGTCTTCAAGTCGAGACAATGGAGTAAGTTGAGTTGCTTGACAGTTCCCGTGACGTATTTTAATAAAATGAGTGTTGTTTACTTTTAAATTAAGAAACGTTATGTTTCAGAAATAAAAAAATGATGTCGTAATAACAATAAGACACGTGTCTAATTTTTTTTAAATTCTTTTTTTGTCTCGTTAGGGCGTTCTTAGCGAAAAATAAAATCATATGGATGTGCTACATAAATTAGTTAATAGTCAGCTATTGCAACATTTTTTTATCTACTTACATCTTCTAAATCCTTAGTACTCGGATGAATGTAAATTTAAGGAAGGTATTATTTATCGAAGGGGGTAGATATAGCGGGTTAGTCGATTGTTTCATTTTGGCATTTCGGCAGGAGATATTTAAAAGTCAACGTAAGCCTGGCATTTCAGCTGAAGTGGAGCTCGATAATGAACACAATAGGACATCGCTTATATTACATTGTATTAACATTACAAGGATATATCAGCTTACACTTAACATTTAAAGATAATCGAAAATTGAAGCGATGTTGAATGTTAGAAGTTCTTGCAAAATATGCCTAGAGGGCGCGTGAATGCCATCTCTGCTGTGAATTAAAACACTTGTTAACCTACTTGTTAAATATATCATTATATCCTGGTGAAAGTTATCGAGACACAAGATTCACCAAAGTAATAATGATTTTACTATTAATATATTAAGATGAGGACGTTGCCCCGAGTCAATTTTCCGTATCGACAAAAAGACACCCTTTTCTCGAAAGCAGATGGGAAAATTATTTAATTTTCTAGTTGACGTCAGTCCCCCGGTTACTGCCAATATACGTATTCCCCGGGAGCTCGTTTTAAACAAGGCAACGGTAAGTCGGGAAAATGGGGTTCAGCAAAGTAAACGTCATGAAATATGTACGGTTGGGAAATAGGGTGCTTTTCCCAAACATTTACGTGTAGGGGAGCCCAAAGACACGAGAAAGAAAATTGGAGGATGTGTTGCATTGTATATTGTGTTGAAATAAATGTCATATACGTATCTAGGAGGATTTGATATGCTACACAGATAAAGAGGAAACTGATAGAAAAATACTAAATTTAAAATTGAAAGGTTCAAATCTCACTGAAATTAATAGACCCAAATTTATCCAGTCATTTCTTACAAAGGTTATGTATGAACGATAATAACTACACCAATATCATTGAATTAAATTTTTCGTATATTAGTTAAAAATCACAACAATATAATGTGCACGGTAATGATCCGTAAAGGGTAATATATGGGGACGAAAAAATTATTCCAAGGGCAGCTGTAATAACAAAAATATACATTATCTTGGAGAATTCCAGGAGGGATGACATCATACTGGGATGCAGACATACGAGGGGAAGAACGCTGAAAGTGGATAACAACAAGACGTGGATAAATTATCAAAATAAGAAAGAAATGTTCCAAGTGGATAAACTTCACCAGATGGAACAAAATAGCTTGAAAAATAAAGAAAGATACCCATAAAGATTCTTACTTACCAGATTACTTGAAAATATTATAAAGGGGAGGAATTCTCCGAACAATTTAAGCATTATGGGGAAAGGAAACGGAGAACTTAAAGGGAGAGACGATGCAAAAGCAATATCTTTAATAAAATCAAGAGTAGGCATTAAGATTTTTAAAAATATTGCATATTTAGATTAGAAAATGATAGTAAACTTTAAAGTGTCAGAATAATAAACAGAAAGTGCAAAAAAAACATGTGAAACACAATGTGCTCCATAAAATACTATAAAAAAATGTACCAGGGGTGGAGGAAACTACAGGGATTACATTCCCTCGTCGTGAGAACGAACTTAATTACTACCCGGCTCAAAAGGTGCGCCCATAAAACGCTTTATGAAGGGGGTGCAAAGAGCCGAAAAGTGATTGCAGATGTTGAGATTTGTAAAACTGTAACATGTGCGTCTTCTTTTAACTGTTTATAAAGTAAACATCCCGAAACAGGGTTTACCATGGGTAAATAATTATCATTTAAGAAGAAAGAAAATATGTTTATCATAATTTAGACAATATAAAAATAATAAACTAAGTACCGAGACCTCTCAAGATGAAAAAATATTTACGAATTATTTTCAAAGAATAAGTCACGTTTTATTTTAATTTCACGAGTACATGCACATCTAAAAAAAAGGATTAATGCAAAATTTTACATTATTTAATGTGTACAACAGGGAAATATTTTTTTCAAATAATAAAGTTTAACATAAACGCACATGTTTTAGTTGTTTATTGCTGTGAAAACATTGTTTATGCCATTGAAACTAGGAAAATTACATGCAACGTAAATTAACTAGTCCATTAGAGCTAGAATTATTTGCGTTACCACGAAGCTCAAAGCTGATTTATGATTCATCATTCGAAAATACGTACAAAAATAATACATAGTTTGCCAGTTTATGGGATAACAAATAAACGACATTGACATTCAACGCGTTTGTGCTTTGCGGTCTAAAAATATCAGACACCCCTTTAGTATACAAAAATAGATTTAAAAATCTGTCTCAAAATATGTCAAGGCTTTTAAACACACTTCAAAGTACCATATTTTTTATATGAGTATATAACTACATAATGTTCGACAGACCTAAGTAGGATATTTTTTTATTAACAGCGTAATAAAAATAGGTTAGTATTAATTTAGTGCAAGACATGCGGTCGTTCATGGCGCACAATATCTAGCTAGAGCCTTGTGGAAAACGAATGCTTCATAACGATGTGAATAAGCTCATTAAACTCGGCGAACCTAATAACTAAACCACGTTGAGGTAATGGTAATGAGATATTGCAATTAAAGGACACTTAACTTGATCGGTAAATTAATATCTCGGAAAATCGGCCACATCGACATAGATATTGAAATAAATAGAAAAAGGCAATACGTCATTAGGAATATTCGCCAGCAAAGATCCGTCAAATTGCATAAAACTGTTGTTATTGCGTATGTTGAAAGTGCTCGTTACTGAAATCTATCGTGACGCAATACAGACGCACATAAAATGAAGATGTATGACCAGAAACATCGTAAATCCGTAAATAATGGTCCCGCAGTGTGTGGCATCAGATGAGGTCTTAAGCCAATTTTGTGTACGGCACGTCCATCTCGGTGGTCACGATCGGACAGTGGAAAGCCAACAATCGCCTAGGCTCTTTGCTCCGACCGCGAGTCCCACGCGCTGATGGCTGACAGATAAGACGGAATCTATGCATGTCGGACAAGTTTGGGCTGATATTAGCACTGCGGCTGATGCGGCTATCTGGGTCCCGCGCGGCCGAGCGCGAGCCGGTTCTCGCGAGCACACCTCGGGACTAAAGTTGGTCAATCCTAATTTTTGTTAGCGATATTGGCGGCCCCAATATCGCAACTCTAATCGCTTACGAACGTGTTCGAGAGATAAATTGCTCATTAGAAACATATATTCAACGCAAAAATAATCGATCAAATCCTCATTGGCGGATGAATCCCAGAATGGTAATTTAAAAACAAACAAAAAAAACTAGCACATACGTGGACTGCACGTACTTTCGTTTATAAGAAAGGGGAAAAGGAGAAAACGTCTCTATAGTTATGAAAACACTGTCTGTTTTACAAAGGAAGTAATAAAATTAAATGCCTAATTTTGAAATTAATACGCCGAAATCAAACGTCAACTTACTGTGCCGGATGATTGAATAATAAAGTCGAGCCAGTAAAAAAAAGGATTTCTCTCAAAGGAGAAATCGAGCTTTTACATCTTAAATCAATGTTACGCTAAACGGACCATTAAGTAAACAAAATAAAAACATATACGTTAAACGACCGGAAGATAATTTAATAATATTAAATTACATCCTGGATCGCAAAACTAGCGTAAAAATATTTTGCTTCATCTTTAAGATCGGGACGGTACAAAGGAGCGCAGGGCCAAGACTACTTGGAGGACTTTGAGAGAGGTCTATAGCAGTGGATGAATAAAGTTAAACGTAAAATTATAATACATATTTAATTTTGCTAAGCATACTTTTACCATAAAAAAATCCTAAAGTTTTAAAGATTAAATATAAGGTTAGTTTTAGAGTGTTGATTTTAGTAAACGGTTTAAGATAAACAAATAGGAAAGGGAGCATTTGGCCATCACATCTGAATAAGTGTCACATTTGATAGTTACTTTCAGTAATATTGAATTGTACCACACTCCATTAGTTATAAATAAATCGACTTTCTAAATGCAAACAAGAATCTCGAAATGGGCGAAGTTCGTCAACAAGACGGAGACACGGTTCGATTGATTTTACGACGTTATAAAACTAATAAGTTCAACATCTTTGACTGATTGGCGTTTTGCTCGAGATAAGTTTGATGTCGTGGCGTGAAATCGAAATGACGATGTAAGTAGCGGTCAAACCGGGTTAAGTGATTGGAAAATGAAAAATCAATTAAATGCACTTAGCCAATTTGTTAATCGGAGTCGATTATTTAATCGGAGTCGTTATCTCGTAAGATAAGGTGCGTTGTTATGAAACTTCCGTCCGTGGGGTAATTATTACCTCACTTGCAAACTGCACTTCTTACACAAGCGCTGCAAGAAGTGGCACGATCAAAATCTCAATTCGCTGCCATAAAATACACAACGCGGTTCTAGAATAAACAGATTAAATCTCGATAGTTTTCAACAGCCGTTTTGCGGAGACAGCCGCTGCAGAGCTCAAAGAATTAGCATGAATATGCACGATACGATTCCACGTCGAAGTGGGTATTGCACCAAACGCTAAAACGAAAAAATAGCCAATCTGTCACGTGATTCTAAATCCTGTTTTTTTTTACATCTATCCAATGCAGTATTCTAATCAGAGAATTGCTTGTGTTCAGTTACATTGTTTGTTCACCTGTATATTCAATGCTCAAATTCAGTTTTTGCATTAATTAAAAAAAGTAGAATCAAGATTTAAACTGTATTAATTCTTCTTCTTAGTTATTTTATTATGTTTGTTATTCGTTAGTTAATTTACGCGTTCCAATCAAAACGGTTTTAGAAATTTAGACAAGTAATATATAATTTTTCATGTCTGTGTAATGTATGCCTAAATATTTAAGTCTTCATACAATATGTCATAATTTCAAAACAAAATTGTAATATATTTTAATGTTTACTGAGATGCAACTCTATTTAATTTAAAATAAAATGCTTTTAAATTATTACAAATATAATTTTAATATGTTATTAATACGTTTACTTAATAGTAAAAAAAATAACGATGATTGTATAATTTGTAAACGTTATTTTAAAGCGTACAAAAATAATAGTATTTTTGAAAACATACAGACAATATTAAACCATACCAAAATGCATTTAAGATTAAACAATTATATTGTTGAATAGAACAAATGCAAAGGGTAGGTCGATTTTATAACTTGCACAAAACGTGCAACTAACTGAATGAAACCAAGTTTATCTACCCCGCAATGGCAGACATTTCAACATTCAATAATTCATCTTTTATTATAACATATGATATAATCAATGACAATATTATTTAACGGGCGATATGTCAATCGGTTATTGCACAATCTGGGCCCCGCGTTCTGCCAATCTGGCAGTGAGACAGTGGCCGTCCATCGCCTGACAAATGACCGCCTCACAATCGATATCGAGAAGCATAAACTCTACAATGCCAAGTATTTCAACAGCAATGTCAGACAGATCAATGGCAATTGATGTTCTTTCGCAGAAAAGTGTATACACACATACCGAATTGTTGTACATTCACGCACACAGGTCTAAATTAGACTTCGGTGTATAAGGGCTTGGTGGCGATACGAGCGGCAAGCGGTTGAACAGCACTCATGTTTTAGTGTAAATTGAATACATGGACATTGTGTACGATGGACAATAGCGATAGTGCGGCAACGCACTCCACAGCCGCGTGCTAACAAATTCTAGATACTCAGTTCGTAAGTGGAACCGCACTACCGCTTGACGTTCACCGCTTGGGTCATAACCGAAGCCTAATACGTGAGTTTACGAATAAAAAACTCTGTATTTTATTTACTTTGTTAATATTTCTAACTGAATATTGGAGACTTTCGTTGGGGACTCAACAATTTCCTTCTTATTTGACTTATATTCGCATCCCAGAGGTACATGGTAAAATGGAATTGAGAAGGATTAGAAGGAAAATGAAAAAGTGGTAATGGCTAGGGCACTAGGGGTTGCATATTGATTGTCGAACTAGCATTCGTATCTTGGACACAGTGATATTCAATAAACAGTAGAGTGAAAAATCGGTCATATTTATTTTGATCGCTCTGGGAATTAAACCCGGGACCTTCAGCACGGTGGCCAAATGACCCCGTCTATCTAGAGAACCAAAACCGCAATCAACGCAGCTACAGCTAAAATGCTTTTGTAGACGTCGTGTAAACCTGCTGATTATTTTAAAAACCATTTTGATTCCACAAAGTTAATGCCGAATTGATAAATGATATAGCGTAAACTTGTTCATGGATTACGGACCACGCGCTGCGATCCGGCAGTCCGTCGGTAAATACCGCCAACAAGATGGCTCGCAGTAGCGAACACTTCCCGAATTCGCGGTTGGCTTAATGAACACCCACCCTTAGAGTGTAAGGCAATTAACTCCCTTAGAAACAAGGGGAGTTTTAGTTTAGCAATTGTTCTCTTAATGTCAACAATAAAACACAAGACATTATGAAACATAATGTTACGTAATATATAAAAGAGGGATCATACACAAACTATAAATATTCAAATATATTGATGAAGAATACAATCATAATATAATAACTATATTATTTATGACCCGTGAAATACATACTCGGTAACTTATCTCAAATGCTTATCATATTTTAAAACTGGCTACACCTGATATAATTGGCTAAATTAAATTATATATAGGTACATAATCAAAAACGAGCATTCTCTGTCTATGAAAAAACGTGTTAGTAAGAATGTATCCTAACAAAAGGCCCGATGTGCCGACACGCCATTAAAACATCATCAACATGACTACAGCGTTGTAAATGGCATTTCGGTTTAATAATACGTAGTAAAAAATATGATTAACAACTCGTACAAATGGGGACATTACATACCGATTATGCTAATACAGTTCCCGAGTCAGAGGGAACCGGGAATAACAATGGCATCGGGAAAAGAGGAGCACTCTGTAGGTAGCAACGCAAGGGGTGGTCCATGTAATGTTGTGCACCCTTAGAATTTCGGATTCAGTTTTTATTATGATTTATTGAATGGCGACCCTTTGGGAATTTTTGATCAAAGTAGATATTCTATACCGACGATTTAAAAGAAACGGGAATCGAAGATGAGCCTTTTTGGATGGATCTTAAATTCAATCACTGAGATATTTTTAAAATTTGTCATCACTGACTGAACCATTTAAAGTATATAGCGATTTGCTTTTGAGTATAGAAATCGAATCCTACATCCCCGTGAAATTTATCTTTTATCAGGTATATTAATTTTTGTTAGTATTTATTAGAAACTAAATAACCTATAGAATCCTGTATAAAATTGTGAAGCAAACGCCATAAAAATACGCAGAATCGCGCATAGATGAATCCCTCAAGAAGACATGATTTTCCACCTTTGTTACAAGAAGTCTGCGTAATCGGAGGGCATGTATGACTAGATGTATGGATGTGAAGGAAGCGAGTCAGGACAGAAGAGTGTGGCGTTCCATCCTCTCTGCCTACCCCTGCGGGGAAACGGCGTGATGGTAGTAGTAGTAGTTACAAGAATTAGTTTTTACGTTATTGTCATTTAACTGTAACACAATGATTTGTTCTTTGTTATTATGTATCATTAAAAAATATAAAGATCAAATAATCCATCTGATAAAAAGGTAATCTGTCGCGTTCCTTTTATATGTAAATCATAAAAGCGTCGATGGTTGGAAAAGGTGAAGTCAAGTTGGAGACTATTGCACGAAAAATAATAAATAAAAAAGCCTGGTACTTATAAGCATTGAGAAAATGAATCTATATAAAGCCATTTTATGGATAATTTTCACGGTTTTCGTTTGCCAAGTGCGTCATTCGTTTGTGAATAACAGTAATTATTGTTGAAATACCTACATAAATATAGCAGGAAATCGCATCCACTCGGACCAATGCACGTATGGCACTTCAGTCTAATGGACCAAAATACGAATTGCGACAATATCATCTATCGCTTGCTTTCCTAAAATTTCAATAATCTCAATTAAATTTACGTTGTATTTAAATTGAAATTGGTACATCCGTGTTTACAAATCCTGTTAAAATGCGAAATTGTAACAAAAAGTCTACCCAAAAATTTATAGGTATATTTTATATACTTTATAGGTATGTCTTTCTATCCTCACCCAGTTCCAATCAAATTGGGATTTTTCTAGTAAATTATCATCGCTCCGTATCCCATGTGCTTAAAATCAATATAAAACCACCCCATTCCGTTTAAATAAATTTCCAACGATAGCAAATTTGAATAACTTTACATTTCTTTTCTTAACTTTACATAATGAATGCACTTTACCGTTCTTTCTTTTGTTCAAGAATCGTCCTATTGACAATAGGTTTTTGTTATTAGTGCAAATAATTGTTATTTAACTTTATTTGATTGGTGATAAATATAACATGAAAAATATGGCTGTACTCCCTGAAAATGTCGAACGTAAACGATACCTGTGCTAAACATTGCGAAAATTTACAGAACAGTGACAGATCGAAGACGAGGCCCATAATTGGGTCGGATTCCTGTATTTCGTTGATCGCTTTCATAGAACATACCCATTGGACGTGTTATTCATTAATATCGTAATAAGTTACACAAGCACCGACTGGTAATACTGAGGAAGTTAATGAGATCGGTACTCGCGCAGATAGCTTTTCAAAATGTTCGGATGAGTGACAGAACAGACACGGCAGCGAGGTCACTTCACTCTTCAAGTAGAAGTACAATTAATAATTTAATACTCAAATCCAAGGGCACCCGGGAAGGACGGGCAATCACGGCCTGAAGAGGGGAAGCCAATTTGAAAATTACGTCAGCCAATGTGTAACAGTGGATGAAAAGGTTTATAATCAAGTTTATTACTTCACGAATTACAGCATGATTGATGGACTGTCTTGCCAGCTTACGAAAAAAAGGACGTTTATAAATGTATTGATTGACCTCTACTAGGTATAAAACTTGTAAGTTGAGTCAGATATTTTAATTTAAGTTAGTAAATGCAACAATACATTTTTTGTAGGTAGCAAGAAACCAATCCGTGCAATTTAAACACATGGTAATGTTTTTAAAAATATAACTTCAAATAACTGGTGGCATAGTTTTTTTTTTTCATCATACACTATTCACAATAATTGGTCCATACTGAGTTTTCCCGAGCCGATGGCATATTTTAAAATACTTGTTTAATAAATTATCTTTTAATAACTTGTCTATCATGAGTCTTACAATCATAGATTGACATGGCCGAATGACACTTTCTATTTCCTTTCTACCCGCTTCCATCGTCCATTTATTAATAACTCTTTTATGCATAAATCCACAGTATATAACTTTATGGATAAACAAGAGTAGATTATAGAACTTAATTGCGTAATACTGAAAGTTCTTTTGATCAAAGGTGGTATATGTTTGATTTACTTTTTCGTTTTGAGAGTTAATCTTAGAGAATAAAGATTGGTACAAAAGGTTTGGAATTTCATGGGGAGTTCTGCCTTAAAGCGAGACGAGTTCGACACACAAAAGAAATGGAAAGAAACACGAATAAAAATAGTTTAAAGGGTATTAAGTGTGCACTAAAGAATTCGGGTAAACCCCGCCAGGTTATTCTGAACATTTGGAGTTCATTATATGGAATTACTCATATTGGAAATGGGCTATGACAATAAGAACGAAATAGTGTGGCAGCAATTTGGCCATATATTTAAGGATCTATTTATTATTATCATAGTTTAGTATTCATTATTTCTAAAGAAAACTCACGAGGGTCAATATACAATAATAATATTGGGATGACATTGTTCACTTAACAGAGACATAAGCGTTACATATGTATGTTAAGTATTTAGAACCTTTTTGAAACAGCTTTCCAATTTTCCAAACAATTTTCCAATCAAATACATGAAAGTACAGAAAATAATTAACTTTATATTTATTGAAGGTTAATTAAAAACTGAACACAGTAGCAAGGTAGATAAGGATAAGCCCAAGAAGGCTTTTATTACTTCAACATTAAAAACCTAACATACAACTCTTTAGGTCAAAAGGGCTTTAATGATTACGCAATAAACTTGTAAATCCTGCTTCCATTATCCTTATAGTCATTAAAAAGTAAAGTGTAAAAAGAGCTAATCGTAAATTGGAGATGGGTAGATGTGAAATAGATGTCATACAGGTATTTCATTGCATGTCATCAAAATTTTTCTTTCATATAGTTTAAAAAAATATATTATTGTAAAAAGTGGCCTCGGCACGGGAAAATTAAGTGAGGGCACATTATTGTAATTATGTGTATAATGAAATAAAAATTAATAAAATCCTGTCAAGTAACACTTAAGTGGGCTATACAAAAAGTATAGCTCGGAATAAATAAGTTTTTAGATCTGGTTTTGATTCCGTTCGAACCGAGATCTCCAGTATTATGGGTAAGAAGACTTGTTGCGGATATTTATACGGGATATCTTTTTATGTATATAGTCCGGAATTGTCATTGCGCTCATGACTGTTGGGGAAGCGCATTTCAGTTCACATGGGTAACTAATGAAGCGAGAGACCTGCCGTGGGAACTGTACCTGGTTCCTCTCCTGGCGGCCCTCCCCCGCCCGGCCCCTCGCCCGCGGCTCCAGACGGTGCGCGGTGGATGTGGAGTACGTGCGCTGCGTGTGTACCATACACCAAACATACCTGCGGTCCGCATTGTCCGGGACTAAACCTGATTTATCGGCAACCGCGAGATCCGGTGCCCGGAGAAGAGATCACAGATCACGCATGAATCGTGAATTCACCGATCACGCGAACCTAACATAATACAATCGGACAACAAATAAGATTTGATCGATTGGAGGATTAAGATATTCACGATATTTTTTTAGTGTGTCCAAATCTTTGTTCGCAAATCTTGGTTTGTGCACTTACGAGTTATTTTTACTGACATATTAACAAACCATAGATGAAGAATATGGAAGTCTGGGTGTTTACAGGACTTACGATCTATCATAGGCTGGTTAAAGTGATCACTTTATATACGTGTATCATTCACGCATAATTGACAACCATACTACTGAAATTTCGAAGTAAATGGTCTAAGTGAATTTCCGATGTGAATGTTACACGTGTATAAATGATCACTTAAACCCGCCTATTAGAAGTCGTAAGCTCTGTGAATACCCAGACTTATTCCTTAGACCCATATTTTTCTGCATCTGTATCGAGATGTCAAGATTAAGCTATAGTTCATGTAAGAAAACTTATTTTAATAATTATATTGTTAGACCATATTTCTAACGTGAATCTATTGCACTCCTGATTCACACGTCTGCGATAGCTCTCACAAGCATTTACAAGTATGGGTATGCAACCTTGAGAGCCCTACCCATTGCTGCTTTTCTCATTTTCCTTTCACAAAATACCTACTATTCCTCTTTCATTTCCTGTCCCATATCCAGATATACCCTTTACCATGAACTCCTTTGGTGTCGCATCAATCCTATCACATATATTTCAATCCCAGATCCAATAATTTGGAGTGCAGGACTGCGTGGTTTACCATGTATGTTTAATCATAACAATAACAAAATTAGGTGCAAAGTACAAATATTGCTGTTATTATTTTGTACGTATTTGCGTACATATTTACATATTAACCCTTTCAGTTTTTTTCTACCAGATGCTTGCCTACCCAATGTTTATAAAAACAAAACCAGTCCTTTCCCCAGATACCATTCCAAAAAAAAGAAAAAAAAGAAGTTTAAAAACATGTCCAATCGCTTCTGGACTCCATAATTATAATTTTAAGAAATGCCAAATGAAATTCTATGTGTATTAGACTTACTGGAATAAAATCGATGTTAAAGGAGATTCGACATCGAACCGGAAAGGGTTAGGATATAAAATGTACGATGATGACACATTAGACGAAATAAACAACACTCATCAAGGCTACAATTCTAACTAGGTAGTGTGAACAATTTAATCGTAATAACTTATTAACCAAATGTAGGTCGACCGCACCTTGGCTGAAAAACAAACAGTTTAACGGAACATGCAGAACATGAAAAATGCATCGATGCACAAACATGAGTACACGTGAACACGAGAGTGTCATATTCAACACGGCTCATTTGCGGTGCCAGGAACCTCGCGAACCACCTCACGTAGTGTGACACGGATGTGCGACTGCATCATAAATGTCAGCTATATACCGTTACGAGAGAAAATAAACAAATAGCGAAAGTAGATATTATTTCTGCAATTTGTGCAATCGATACCATCTCTTCGAATGTCAAAACTGATATCGACGCTTCAAATGAATTATAACCAAACGTAGACACCGTGAACGATCATGTATAACAGTGACCCCTGGTAGCATTTGGCAATACGAATCAAGAGAAAGATTTTTCGCGTATCCGCTTTCTGCGCTCTCGTTATCAAATAATAAAAAAAACCAAGAATGACTTTTTAGATGATTACTAAATTGTGATAGACGTTTGTACATAAGTATGTGATTTTCGATTTTATAATTTAAAAAACATATGCTTCTTCTTCTTACCCTTATTCGTACCCAATAGTGCCTAAGGCACTTCATTGTATTTATGCAAAGGTATCTTGATGATTATTTACATCAATGCAAGATTCAATCCTGCGCTTAAGGTAAAGGCACTCTAATATTTGAACAAATATTAGAGTGAAAAATTCACTTATATTTATAGTGACCCCCCCTTGGAAATCCAACCCGGGGCCTATAACGCGGTAGCTAAACGCGCTAACCATCATACTACGTAGACGGACACATAGTTGGTTAATAATAATAACGATCACTCATTAACACATGAAGACCTGGAGGAAACGACACTGGAAATAATGCTCGCCGTGTGGTTACAAAAAGTAAAACAATATCAGATGATAACGGAACATAAGTTTACTCCGAACATTATTACAACGATGCCTACATCATCGCCGGATGCAAGAAAACGGTACAGGATGTAACAGTTAACCTGTGTGATGACTCAGGAGGCAACAAATAAAATATTTATGGATTGAAATTATTTAAGTTGCATTTTTTCATTAACTATGCATTATTTACGATGCAAGTTACTTTTTTGCACCATTCGGTCACTTGACAAGTGCAACAAAAAAGTGCTATAAAACTAGAACAAACTTGCGGAGGCAGCTATATAAGTGGAACACCAGACGGCAAGGCGATCACGGGCAGTCATAGAATCACGGGAAGAGTTATGACCATCGTGAGTAAGAATTAAGTGGATAGGTACGTTTAATTAATTTATTATCAATAGACTTAATACTTTCAGTACAGATTCCAGATATATGCAACTCGGTAGAGTTGACTGGCTTCCGAGCATTACGTGGAACTAATCACGGATATTAAGGCCATGCTTGATAAATTGCAAACTGGACGAAAACTTTGCTGACGATTATCCAATTAACTAGAAAAATACTCAGAGAAAAACGAATTAACCTAATTTTCGATGTTAAAGATAATCACAGGATAGACTAGCAGAAAAACAGCCGTAGGTGATTTGCGATTCTAATGAGTTTAACCTAGTCTAGGAAGGGTCGTCAAAATGTAACATGACGATAAAAAAAAGAAAACCGCGATTAATTCGCTATCCATTGTAACATGTAACAAATAAAATAGCTCGGTAGATATTATAATACTTAATGACTACATCAGATAAAATCAGTTTACAACAATGAACGCTGCTTTCATCGCTATTTTATTGTCGGTTTGTTGACGACATAAAAAATGATGAAACATTCAACAAGAGAAAACATTTGTTGTGACTGTTTGATGGACTCACCATAGAGTTGGCAGTTGTAATCAAAATTGAAGATAAAACCAGTTGATAACATTTATATTGGAAAACTAGGACGCCCCGTGCATATAGCAATAAAATTTGTTGCGAAACGGTAAAGGAAATAGCAAACAGGTATAATAAAGAAAGGTTTTCACAAAAAATGTTGGATATTTATGACAATTTCTCAACGATTAATCGAACATCCATCATTATTATTTATTACTTCGATAGGACTAGTATTAATATTTTTACTACTGCCTCGGTAATAAGAGAGATATCGTTATGTAGGTGACATGTTATCATGTATCATCGGTAGGCTGTCACTCCGTAGGAACCGCTTATGATCGCCGCCCATATCTCGTTTATTAACGAGGTCAGTCAGAAACATCAACAAACCATTCCATCCATACTGCAATGAATGGACAAGAGAGTTTTCGAGGAAGAGTCTGCATGACTTCAACCATTAATTCTCAGAAGCGCCGAGTCGAATCACAACATCGTATTTATCAAGTACAAAGATGTCGAGAAGTGAGAGTGCAGAGTTAAGGGGTTCTCGAGATTCTGTGATCGGTTGTCTGTGACGTCAGGACCCGGTATTAAGGAGGTGCACCTGTTCCTTCTGAAATATAGCCCTGACTGGGATTATTTACGGTGTATATCTGATACGAGGGTTGGAGCAGCAATCGTAAACCATTAGTATAGATGTGTTTAATGAGTAGATATTCGTTACTTTCTCGATTGCCAGATTGGGAATCGGTACGTGGTATTACTTACTTTTTCTCGGTATATTTACATTTCTTTCCCATGTAACGTAAATTTTCAAATATATCATGAGCTACTTACATATATGTGCACTGACTTATTGTAAAAAATCTAAACTAATTATAAAACACAAAATAGAAGGTCGACGAGGTGTGGATAGAGGGCAGATCTCCTGGATCTGGAAAATAAGAGATTGGACGGGGATCAAAACAGTTGTGGTTCTGTTTAGAGCTGCCCAAGACAGGAACACATAATCTCAAGTGATAGTCGACGTCGGACAGACCTAACATGGCACATACAGAAGAAGATTGTAAAAAAAATTGATTGCAATCATTGTTTACAGCATCTAAATTGTCATAACAATGGATAAAAATTACAGTTCTTATTTTTTTTTATAATTTTTTTTTGGAACCTAAACAATGTGGCTTTTTAACCTGTGTAAATTAAATATATGCCATCGGATCGATCACTTACATACATGTATGAATTGAAATCATCATACTGATGAATATGTAGTTTAATTTGTAAGCTCAATGACACCTTGCAGTGTTTGTAAAACTTCTAAAACTCGGAATGATATATTCTGTTGTTGCATTGGTTGCATTCCCCTGCTATCGACACAAAGAGATCAACGTTCTGGTTTTGTAAGTGTACACTCTGAAGAAGTACACAACATTAATTAGACCTTTTCCTTTTTTCCGTCCTCGTACGAGGATGTGTTTTGACATCCAAAAACAAACAAGTGGAAGCAGATAAACGCTACTTCAAACCGAGGTAAGAAAGTAAATGTTTTTATAAAAGTAAAAATAATACTTATATTTTTATTTCACTGTCTAAAAGAGAAGTTTGGAAATTATATAATTCATAGTGAATATAAATTATCTCATTTTTAACGAATAAAAGACGCATAATTTTGCATAATTCAGTTTAGTGCATATTGCTACTTAATACAAGGTTACCCAAGCGTTGCATTTGATAATACCGTTGGTTAATTTTGTCATAATTTAATATAAACATTAAAAAATAATCGTAATATTGAGAAGCTAGAAATATAAATTTAAAAAAAGTACGTATTTCAATCAAAAAAACACTTATAACTTTGCCGACTCGTCTCTTCAGATATATAAATGCGGTTAGCGTAACAAAAAAAAACTTATAATAAAATTATATGGTTACACGGACAGAAGTGCAGTTGTTAAGTTCGGTTAAAATATTCGAGTCACGAAATCAAAATCGCATTTGACATTTGCCGCGAAACATGATAGACCTTTTATGGTTTAATTGCATCATCAAGTCATATCAAAATATTCCATTTTTTGCATCCGTGTCTGGCTGTCATTCGCTAACACAATAAATCACATTACATTTTTTTAAATTTAAATATAAATATAAACATTAAACACTTGTTTAAGACCACTTTTGAGTCTATTAATGCAAACACGACTAGTTTCGAGAACTACAGATGTTCTCGAAACTAGCCGTGTTTACATGAATAAACTTAAAATTTACTTATTTTTTAAACTATTGACCTTCAAAATGCGTGCATTGTTTTGTGCACCTACATTGAGAAAAAATAAACAAGAGATCTGAAACAGGATAAAAAAAGTAATATTTGATTACAAAATTTTCACTTATGATTTAATCAACTTGGTAAAAGACCGAGAAAAACTTGGCACGATCAAGTATGCCAAATACTTGAAAGTGATCAGGTTAGGAGTCGAAACAATCGGCGGGTATGTATGAGGAGATGCATGAACGTGGAAGAGGCGAAGAATGTTTGCAAGGACAGAGTGGTGTGGCGTTCTATTCTCTCTGCCTACCCCTGCGGTGAAGCGGCGTGATGGTTAGTTAGTTAGTTAACTTGGTTAAAAGTATCGCTTTATTTGGAATTTAAAATTAACACTACTAGTTTCGGAAGAGCAACCTCCCATCAACAGGTGATTTAAGTCGTTTAAAAAAAATCAGAAAATTATAAAACAGGTAAGTGATTTTCAATTTCTATTTTTAGGCAGATGGTTCCTCTTGTGTAAACTTGCGTATGCAATAAAATAATATCGTTTCGTAAAATTTGAGAAACAAATCATGTTAGGTCGAATAAAAACAAAAAGCCATGCAAACACGGGGAAAACAAGTGAATAAACACTTCCATACAAAATTAGATTACGCAATCACCTATGTTCATCTTATTAAATAAAAGACAAGGTAGTTGGTACGAGAACCTCAGAGATGCAAAATATTATTTGCAATCCGATGGGAATGGAACCAAAGACCACTTCTGATGCGGAAATTATTTCTGTGGACCGTGATGAACGGTGGGAACACTTGAAATAGTAAATCATCGACGGCGTCACAGCTACCATCCTAGGTTCACTTATTACAGCAGTTTCAACTCAGATTTGTTCCATAACAAAACAACACACTTCTCGTATTACATACATGATTATTTAATTTATATCTACATAAATCAAATTTATTAGTGAGAAATAATAGAACGGTAATACAAAATGAAAAATGATTAATGAATAGTACACGCGCGCCATTACGTGTAAGAAATGAATTTAATTTAATTTTAAAAAATGCACATTTTTAACGATTACCGACTACATTCTGCAATATTTTATCGTTTTCCAGTTACAACAATTATAAATACTGAGAGTCGGTTATTGTATACTAATCTCGTTCCCTTCCGAAAAAGCGTAAGTAAAAAACAAACGATTATGTATCATTCGGATATCAAACCTTTTTTACTAGCACCACATCTGACTGCGAGCAGTTTTGAATTTCGAACGAGTGTAAAAATAGCAAGATCAATAGCGCGCAACACGGAGAGCATAAAAGCACTATTTACCTTGCGGATACATTTCAGCGTACTGACGGACAACATATGACGTTTAGGGTAAAATTATAATTTTCAATTAATGTTTTACTTAGTAAATACCGCTATTTCTTAAAATCTACTGTGACACGTGTTTCGATACATTCACAGATTTTAAGAAATAGTGGTATTTACTAAGTAAAACATTAATTAAAAATGGATAGATTTGACCACAAAGTGACTCCCGAATCAATTAATGAAAATGAAATTATAATATGGAAGTCCTGAATTAATGTTTAAACAAAGCAGCATTTTTTTATATTATAAAAATATATTGAAAAATAAAATAATTATTGTGGTATGCTATAATTTATTTCATAAAATATTTTTATTAAAGCGCTATTTTTTACGATTTAGTATATCAAGGAATATATAAACGTTAGTCACAGTCTCAGCAAGAATGGGTTGACATTGAAGTAATTAGAACACTAAACAGATTTTAATTAGCCCAGCTATTACCATATTCAAGGTAGCCATAAATTATAAAACATTTGACAGTATTTAAGCAATAACTCACATTTTACACCTGCATCTCGGGCACACATGATCCAATGTTGGTCGAACTAATAGGGTAACGTTAGATAATACTAGTAACCAGCGAATGACAATATATAACTAATGAAACAGTAAGATTACATTTAATACTATGATCAATTTATAATTTAATAGTTGTAATGTAAAATAAAGAGATATTACAAAAACATTATTTTCCTAAGACTTACGTTGTCTCTTTCTCTGACTATCTTTCTCACTTTCCCCCCACCAAAACAGCATCATCTCAACAAAAAAAGTGATAACATGCCTAAATATTCATAATACGTTCATATCTTAGTAAAATGACTTATTGAATTGATAATTTTTTCACCTTTTTTTATATAACATAACTATATTGAGTATTCCTATTCTATAAGCTCCTCTTAGAGTGTTATTATAGTGAAAATAAAAAAAATACCGATAAATGCAAATCAAATATCTGCAGTTATATTTTCTTGGTTCTATAGTATACTTTTGTTTTTTATGCCGATTTCACTTTTCTATATTTTTATATTCAAAATTTATGTTTTATCACCCTGTTATGTCTCTTATTTTTAATACCTTTATTCTGACTATGTTTAGTTATTTTTATAAGTTTACCTTTTAACTTTGTATTATTTTACTCTAACTTAATTTTTATCATAATTTAAAAACCTAAACATTTAAATTCTTTTACTTTTTAAAATTATTTTTCCTTTTTACCAATCTTTCCTTACATACCCTTTTATTATATTTATTTTTGCAGGTACCTTATTTTATATAATACTGTAATAAAATTAGTAATTTCAATTACTATTGTTTTTTTTTGATAAACCAAATCCTATAAAATATAAATAAAATTATTACCATGTAATCGCACAGCACAATATAATTGATTATTTAAAATAAGTATGCAAAAATATTGTTTTCTTCTTATCTTTGTTTGTTTGGCCGTTTGTCAAAACTTGAACCTGTTATGTGTTTATTAAAAACCAGTTATATCGAAGGTTGAAAAACCGGATGTTTGATATATTAAAAAATAAATAAAAAGTTATTTGTTTTGATTATATATTCTAATGAATCTAAAAACTTTTCCTTTACATGCAGACAAACTGGTTAAACGACAGATGACTATTCCCAAACAAGTTTCATATATTATGTCCCGCTAAGCAAATTTAGAAAAAAAAATGGCGAATACTGTTATTTTTTAGGGAGACATCGATTTCGTTATTGATTTTAAAAGAATGACGCGTATTTATTGGCCTATTTCTATAAAACAAACGTCACTTTACTGAATAAATCGGTAGATTTGTAATTGCATATCAACCTGCAATATAAATAAAAATGGGTATTTACATTTTGCACACTATGTGGTGGTTTCTGGTTTATGATTGGTCGGAAGTTCGTTAGACTGAGAAAACATCGAGCAGAGCCGACAAAAGTAATTATTATTTAACAATCACAAACAGAAAACATAATATCCAGATGTTATACGCAACGTCCATCGCCGGTGAATTACACTAAAATAATATTAATGGAAATTTTCCACCTTACGGAGCACAAATCAATAGATCGATAGGGGTATATTAAATTAATAAAATAAGAGGGTGCCGTTCCTAATGCTTTTTTTATTGTATTATTTCTCATTGAGCGTATTTATGCCCAAAAAATAGGAAATCTAATGCACGAATTGTAACTAGTTGAACGAAACATTGTGTATATTATCATACAATGTATTTTTTTACGATTTACTTGCAAATAAACAAACCAAATATTTGATTACTCTTCATAACATTTATATCACCTGGATCGAGTTGAGATCGCGGTGCCATATCTATCGCTGATATGAGTTGAAGAAAAAAATAGGAAAGTATTCGGATTTTTACAGTATTAAAAATCCATTTTCAGTCCGATCCATTAAGTTTTCACGTTGCATCGGCTGTAGAACGATTGAAAGAATCGACAACACCATCGCAGATAAGGAATCTCCAACGTTACGCAATGACAGCGGCGTTGTGTAACGAAACGTGCGAACCCGCCAACATTACTCGATATTGGCTCCCACACTTGAAATTTATCTCGGATAAATCTCTTTACAGATTGTTCTCTTTTACCATATAACTGAATGTTCCCTCCTCTCATAGGCACTTCTGCGAGTGCAAATCGCAATAATTATCGTGCACTCCGGCGCATAATACGGAAATATACTATGTATTGTATATAGTCATCACGAAATGATTTCAAAATAATATTATACGAGTAACGAAAACATCGTTACGTCTTCATCGCAACAAGCTAATACAAATGCGAGCGTTTTAATACTAAGCTTCCCGAAAATGTATATACAATATATCCCAACGTCTATATTTATTGTTGCGATTCAGTTAATTCTCATAATGCTGGCGGCACCTGCAACAAAGGATTGTAATTTCGCTAGCGCAAATTATCAAATAAAAATAATTTGCGAGTCGTGAGGGGGCAATAACTGACAGCGGTTCTAATAATGTAATCCAAGGAGCCAGCCATCGCGAACCGAGTTCCCTTTCGTTCATTGCGTTACCGCAACCCGACGAGTGAAATATGGCGATGCCTGATAGCGCCACAATATTTAGAAATATAGTGAAACATTTATCTGTCGTTTTTAAAGGGATCTATTGATATAAACTATGAATACAGGAAAACAATGAATGCGGAATTAAGAAGTCAATACACAAGAAGATACGATCGAGTAAAAATACCGTCCTCCCAATCTGCAAAACCATTGGTAGGTTAAAATTGTAAAGAGAAAACAATTTTTAGATGTAAATTTAAAAATAAGAGCGTATGCTTCTGAAAATGAAGGTACAGGCAGCGGCTCCTCTTCATCAATTTGGACCTCTTCTGCTAAATCCGTCACAAGCATTCATAGTTTCTATCCCACACGTTGGAATATTGTCGTCGGATGTAACAAAATTGAGAAGAATGTAAAAAACACAGACAAAATATACCAAACATGCAGCGTAATTCAAACGATGAATGCGGTAAAACGGTGATAGAGAAACGATCGATGCGATCTTTTTTGTATTAAATAATTCGCGGTAGAAGAAATAAACGACACATCCGGTAAAACGATTATTCGCTGAACGATAGATAGAGGTTTCACCGTATTTAACTACATATTTAAAATTAGAGCTGTCTTGGATTCTGAGTAATGAAAATGTGCGAAATGTTTTAATGCCGAGTAATTCAGATTCATCAGATTTCAAGGATACTAAATATGTACATTTCTAGGCAATTGTTGGAACAACGAATCCGAATATGTACAGTAACACCTTCCAAACAATCTGATTCACGAGAAGTTATTTGATTTATAGAAATATGATGTTCCGTGTATTCCGCGTAAATCGTATTAGACATCGGACTCGAGTGTCGATTTAACAAATGTGTTTTGTAAGTACAAGAGCGGCTGCGCCCGGGGCTGGTCGTGCCGGTGGCGTGTCCATGTCGTGCTGGGTATCGGGGTCACTGAAGAAACGGGACGATCGAAAGGGAGATGCGGCCCGCCGGATGATGGTTAGACTTTCAGCGTAACTTCTCGAGTCGTTAAATGTCAGAAAATATAGTTTATCGACAAATATTACGACACGATTTTCGAGAAGAATCAATTCGAGCTGTTAAAAAATATCTTCGAGGCATTAATGTAAAAACTGAAAAGAAGGCGTATGTTGTGGAACTTATACGATATTTAAAATTAAGAAAAGTTCATAAAGTACGACGCAGTGATTAGTAAAATCAAAAGTGTCAATCACACCACAAAGCAGCAACAGCAAAATATATAATACCTAGACAGTTGTACACCGGATTTAACAATAGAAGAATACTCTCCGTCGAGTATTTCAACTTCCTGAGACGCGAGTAGTCCCTTTTTACGTTTCTTGCAATATGGTTAGCCCAAGGTACATAGATACATACATTCTTACTTTCACAACGACCAGACTGATTAATGCGTTTTGTACATTTCACCGAACAAAGCGTTTCGCCAATCTAAAGATAACCCCGGTAAAATAAAACCAATAAGAGGCGTTTACTGGTAGCGACTGTAAAATTGAACGCGGAAAACTGTTATTCTATTTATGCGAAGACACGAAAGCGTTTTGTAGATGTCCAGTGCGAGGGAAAACATTCAGTCATATTCTATCCGAAGAGGATTAGACTCTTTTACCACCGCGAGTTTGTAACGCACACGAGCGTACACGAGAAACGGATGTAACTGTATCGTTATCTGGTTCCTAGAAATTGTCGAGGAGTAAAACACTTCTAAATGAGTTTCGTATCAGGTGTACGACAGTTAGCGCAAAAACTAGCCAGCGGCGTTGTACAATCAAAGGACATCAAATGCTATTAGAACGAAATGCGCTTCCGCAAACCGGTCAAGTAAAAACCAGACGCGCCTCTAGGGGCATCGGCCTCTACTTATCAAGAAGAAATAGTAGAAATTATCCAACATCGTACACAGTACGTGGCTATTTCCTTTGTACCATTAATAAACTATAATACCGGGAGACAAGCGATTCGGGGAGTACCTATTTGCCCAACAATCGAAACGTCAATGGAAGGAACATCGCGTATGCGTTAGACGTCCGATAACCGCGTATTCCAGTGACGAAACGCAAGAAAAAAGCATGCTGAGCATAAATTGGATAACGACACTCGGCGGATAATTTATAAGCTAATAATAATGTAATAGCGATGCATTATTGTAATGAAGAATGATATTTTGATAAATGTTACATCACAGACGTTAATGGTACTATAACCTGTCACGATTGCATATTAAAGCTGCGCTAGATTCTCCGCGATCGAGTCTCGTCTGCACTGTAATACAACAATCTATCCAAAGTACGTGAAATGTTACCGTTCCTTAATGACGAATAATGCAATAAAGCTGATTGAAGTCATAGAATTATACATCAAATAATATATCTATTATTACCATCGTGATCAAATAATATACGTATCCACCCACGATTTGATAAATCGACGCTCGTTATTTAAAAGTACAATGACAGAGAATAATTGCGATAAATTATAAATGCGTTGATATTTATGATACTGAAATTAACGAGGGTGGGAATATAGACATTTCAATATACAACAAAGGTACGTAACAAAACAAGAACGCCCTTGAAACGTCAAATATTCCCAACGAACCCCGGAACCGAGCGGTTCCCACAGGAACGTAGGATAAAAGTCCGGGAAAAGGGGGATTCGGGACAGGGACACAACATACAGCGGGTATTGTTCCGAGAGTTCAGACACGTGACAGAGGACGGCCCTTAAAATATTAAAAAATGATGCGCGCGATACATAAAGTACATAATATACATAGGTCACAAATATGATATCTTAACGAACAAAACTTTGCCAACGAGAATACCATATATGTTATGATTGTGGAGTAATTTAGACATTCCTACGTTTAGTCAGTCGGCGGAGATTTAAATCGAAATAACTTAAGTGTAAAACAAAGCGTCAGACATTCAACAGTAAATCAGGGAGCTTGTGAATTTCCCTCGAAATCGGCGAGCGAGGCACGGAACGATATAAAAATAACGCCTTTTCTTATCAATACATAACACACTTGTAGTAAATTAGAATGTTACGTATTAATATAACAGTAAGCGTAACGGGATCGCCCAACATGACGGACAATCTTCCGAGACTTCCAAGAGCGCGGTCAAACCGTCACGAAATCTTGAGCAAATTTATTCGGCAGTAATTAGGGCGGTACCAAGTCAGAACGTTTAGTGCGCGTTGTGAGCTGTGGAGCTGCGGAGCTGTGGGTCACGGGCCGCGGATGGCGCAACCGTGACGGTGTACGTATAGTTCCAATATTCCAGCTAACAGTAACATTACACCTACCTCTGAAATTCTCCTCGTTTTACCATCGAAAATATACATATGTGTAGTCAGCATTTTGTGGCGGGATGCACGAAATGTGTTACGTAATAGTATTAAACATTGATGACTCTGTAATAAGATTTTGAATGCATTTCGGCTAGTTTTTCAACAAAACACCACTAACTAGTAAAAACACACATTTTTTTTACTTTACTCGGCCTATTCAACTAATACGTAGACTGACGTCATAAAACAAAATGTACTTTATTTAGAAGATACATATCTGGGTCCCCTTCAAAGTAGTCACCTCCCCGATGCACGCACTTATACCAACGGTGTTTCCACTTTTGTGATGTCCTCAGCTCCTTCGTCGCATTTGCCTTAATCTTGGAAATCATCTCAAATCTTTTCCCTTTCAAAGGTGTTTTGAGTTTGGGGAACAAGAGAAATCTGAAGTTCTTGTATGATATTTTTCAGAAACAATTATCCATTAAGAGTTAATTTCAATGTTGGGGTTGGTTTCAAGAATAATACGCTACCGCTCCAAAATTATTTGTACGAAACATCCAACAGGTATAAAAGGATTAAGGATACGTTGTGTAGTTAATGTGCCTGCAGAGTATCCTGGTACTCAAAGGCACCATTAATTATGATTACATACTCGGCTACTCGGGTCTCGTAATGTCTCCCGGTTGTATTCCTGTGTCCCGGAATAAACAGGTTCGATTACACGTTAAATAGCTGCGCCTTAATAATAATGACGGTTAATAAAATAAGTATACCATTATGAAGGGCTTTGCTGCAATTTGAGATTTTATTTCGAAAGAATAAGCAATATCAACAAAAAATGCATAAATAACAAATGACATTCGCGATTAGTCTCTACTTTTCTCTCTCTGGGTATATTAATAGCTCTCAATTACATTACTATCTAAATACATAACTTCTTAAATATTATATTATAATTATATTTAAATCGGAAGCGAGCAAGACAAAATTGGTAACAAAGAATGTGTCCAAATCTTTGTTCACAACTTTTGGATTTCACCCCACTTAGAATCTATTTACATCATGACTTTATTTATATCTCAGCAAAGATGAAAAAATCACCTAATACATTGTGTTACATTTACCATTCTGTCCATGATCTTAATACTAAGACATCCATATTCACATTTCATTAAACATCTTCATTTATGCTGAGCAAATAATAGCAATAACTCAGAAATTTAATGACAGTTTTGAGATAATTATGGTCATTGTTACTGTGGGCGTCGGCAATCAGAGATAGTTTGATTTGCAGACACCACCAGTGGCGTCTTCACGCACGCAATGTCGCGAGTGGACACCGGACCAACAACCCTCGCAGTCTGCTCGCTTCCTGATTAGTCTGAACTGTCTGAACTCTCGGCGTGCCGTGACTCGCATGTCCCGCGAGACTACCTGCAGCCGCGTGCAGTGACTGCACATTGTACACTGCACACTGCACACAGCATACTGTACACGGTGAAGAGCCGGTGACAACAATACGCTACCAGCTATATGGATCCTCGGAATCGTGATGAGAAAGTGTGAAACGGGACGGCTCCTTCACTGCGAACTGAATAATAACGCGTACCCATTTCGCAGTCGCAAGGCGTACGCAAATGCGGAAAGGAAAGCCTTTCGGCAATTGGATTTTGTGCCTTTTACTGCCGTTGCTAATTCGAGGCGAAGGAAATTTCGTATTCACTCCGACAGAATCATACCAGTCAACAGAACGCATGTTTCGAGAATAACTTCAATACAAATATACGAACGAACCCCGAAGCATTTCGCGTTCTGCAGTTACGATATCAATTTTACAAATCGTAATGTCTTTGAAAAGACCGGGTGTTAAAATTATTAATCAAATTAAGTACATTGAAATCGCGTGCTTCCAGTATTTGCTATTTGCGTAGGATGTTAAATGTAGCTTGCGCAGTTCTATAAAATAACAAATGTAGTGCATAATAGTATATATATGTATCATAAACGATACCTACGTACACAGACATTGAAGAAATAAAACGATATTAAGGATGAAAATGACACATCAAAACACACATTAAATTTCTAAGTAAAAATATCGCTTTGCATCGTTGTTCATACACAAAAAACGGCGGGACGAAGACAAGGCGATAATCTTCAAAGTGAGTGGGTTCATTCATAAGTCAATTTGTTTGCTTTTCATCAGGAAGTTAAGTGAGTTAAGTAGCCTCTCGACCCACGCCTAACTGGAGAACAAGGGGATAGAGATTATAGACGAAAGCTGTACTTATATAAATTGTAAAATTCACTCAGAGAGACAATCTTAATAAGAACCAGACACGCGTCTCGAGAGACACGACACAAATCCGATTAATCTTTGTCGCGAACTAGAGGTCTTCAGATTTGAAAATTGGATACACGATAATTTACATGCCAGAGTTATATTATTTATTGATTCGGCATTAACTTAATGCAATAACATGATCATGATTTAAATAAATATTTAAAATAATAACATTCGTATAAGACAATTTTTGAGATTGTTATTTACAAATAATTAACAACCAAATTCGAAAACTATGGATGTTCTCATCATTAGTTTGTATTTTCACCAGTTTTTCACCAGTCTACACTCTCAAACTCAATACTGGTTTTATAAAAACTTTTTTTTACTATATTTACTTGGCACAATAGCAAGATTTGACCAAAAAGATTGTTAATCATAAATATATAGTGTGGAAAAACAACATTTAATTGCTTCACTTGCGAGTGAAGCAATTTACTATACTGAACGTAAGCAAACGTGCAAGTAAATCTTATCAGCGAAATTTGAAAATGATTTATTTTTCAGGATTTTTTTATCCAGTCCTGTTTGATTTATAAATTTTAAAATATTTCGTTGAATCGCCTCATATAGCAACAGTAAATTAGCCCAGCGGCAACGAGACCGACTATCATTGATTTCTGAAATCTCACGACCATCGGATTAATGCGGTAAAAGAGTTCCAAGTTCTGTCACGACGTTTATAAAGTAATAATAGATCATCGTGAATTATTAGCAATTATATTCCGAGTAGAAGAAAATAGTTTAAATTGTAACTAAGTGATTGTAAATAGACGATTAGTAGGTACAACGCCCACCTTCCCAAAGGCCGATGACCAGTAACCTACGGACTGAGTAGGGACCGTCAACCGACGCTCAAATATCTTCATCGCTAATGAACTAATTAACTACGATGACAGTTGGTATGATTGGATTAAGCTGATGTACAATAAGAAGATAAAAATACGCTGTAGTATTTTTAAATCCCACAAGCTTTAATTACTATAGACTTGTACTCTTCTCGCCCATATCGGATTGAAATTCTCATAAGACTAGTATTACTTAATATTCACGCGCAATAACAAGAAGCGACTCTGTGTTCGGTTCTTCATAATATAAAGGGCATAATTCCTATGCAAATTCTCCGATATCGGAACATCATCAGCGGGTTCGTTCGTGCTCGTACAAAAATCGTGAGTTTAATTTTGATCCGAGTACACTCGAGTCCCCGACTGATTATTTACCATTCGCTATCGTTTTTACGATGTAAACGAACAAAAAAAATGTAGCCGGTCACACCAAAATTTTATCCGCCATAAATTTTTGATAACGCCGAACTTTTTAAAGACGTCGACGAACGGTTGCCATTGTAAGAGATCCACTTAAATGGACGCAGTCGCGTAGCCGGTTAAAATTGATTGCCGCATCGATACGCAAATATCTGGCACATGTGTATTTGTGCTCAAGTACTCCTCGCTACGTACCGAGTGCATCTTCACCCCGAGTTCATGAGAAAGTCTGCTAAGCATGAAATTGAACCGGGCCCCCATCATAATGGCAATTACAAATGCAAGATTACTCATGATTAGTGCGAGAGTAATCGAATGAGAACCGTTAGTTCGGAGACAGTAACGATGCTCCGCATTGCGGCTAAACGTTTTACGAGTCTGGTCTATTTGCATATTTAAGGAAATGCATTCATCACGAACATGGGTGCGGGATATTTTATCCCATTGTGCTTATGAACATTTTATAAGAAAGTCTACATTATAATACACAGGCAGCCGGCTCAGTCATCTCTCTAGGAGCCGGGAGGTGGTGGCTAGGTTAGGCGATCCGGGGTGATCTCGTAGAGTAGAAATGCCGCCATCGTACGAGATGCGCCGTGACGTCAGTGGATGTCGCTATGGGCGCGCCAGGAACGCAGCCGCCCCACTTCACAAAGAAAGGTCGCAGAAACAATCGAAGACCGAAATAGAGGTAAGTGCCAGTCAAATAGGTACGCAGATACGGTGCGATCGACAGCGTAACTCTATAATCATATAACTCGTAATATTCGAGCTGACAGCGTTGTGAGACTTTTAACATTGTAGAAAACGGTGTATGAAAGTAACACGCTGCTATAATGAGACCATTATCAATTTGAATACGTAAGTATACAGAAAAATACGGTACTTAAAATAATGAATACGTAATATTGAGTAATGTGACTGCAGAAATTATTTAAACGCTCATTCTAGCTTTGACAGTGGAGGAAAAAATCCCTTTGTATAGTCATCGAGAGAAAGGTCTCGCATTGTGTTAACACAAATAGCGCTAAGAATGTGATAAGTCGAGCAATGTATCACGAGAAAAATGAAAATGGCAACTCGGGAAATTTTACACGAAGCGAATATTCGCGGTGAGACAACGCGAACGTAATGTTGCATCGTTTGAAAAGTGAAACTCGACCGCTCCACTTATAATTATTTGATAATTTACGTTTTGTTACATACACCGATACGCTCGGGGAACGCGGTAAAGGCACTCGATCGACGGAATGGGCGGATATAGTGGGCCCGGAGTAATGTGTCGCTAACATTTTACGACAATTTCCTAAAACCGACAGCCGAGTCCGGCAGCGATGAGTGAAAGCGTTCGGTGAAAAATAAAATAAAAATGGCGGCCGCAGTGGTCACGGAAGTAGGCACGCGCGGGAAACCGTGAATCGTTTCAGAACATTGACAATAATGTCGCGAGCTCCATTGTTACAGGAACGGAGCACTGTCGATAGCGACGTCAGGTTGCGAATCCGTTACTATGGCACCGTCAACACAGTATGACCTGTGGCACCTTCAACCTCTGTAGATCTATTCTGTAAAAGTAGCTAGCGATTATTTTTAACATAATGAAAAACAGTAAACGCAAGCCTGGAATGTCTCTCGTTTTCGTTATGTTTAACATATATGGGTCTACTTGCGTTTGACATTTTCTACGACTAAAACGATATTTTCTTTAAATCTTAAATCTTATAATCTTATTAGTCACAAATCGAAAAAAGTTAAATAAACAGCAATTATTTGCACTAATAACATAAACTTACTGTAAAAGTGACGTTTCTTAAACGAACGAAAGCATACAGTAATCGACAAAAAATATAGATTTCCCGAATTTCTATACTTACTGTCGTTAGAAATTTCGTTAAACGTAATGAAACGGGCTGCGTATACAATGATTTTAAGCAAATGGGATAATAAGCGACGATAATACACTAGAGAAAATATTATTTTTACTGGATGAGATTAGGTTACAGGGGGTGATGATAAGCATAATCTCTTTTTTATGTAATAAGATAACTATGTACTTATTTAGTTTTTTCCACATTTAGTTTATTTGACCAGTGACCGGGTTTCATCATTACCGACATCATCAGACAGGTGGGGAGGCCAGACAAAAGTCTATGTTATATACATAACAAGGCAGGGGTCGAAAACTACGATTTTATATAAATTTTATGTCAAAATTCTGAAAACCATGATTTTATATAAATTTTCTTATTTTTATGGACTTTTCGTTACAAGGTAAATTTTGAATAGGATTGTTGAATACGGGTACTAAAAAGACATATTGTAAGGATATTCTTCCACGGCAGTTACGTATTCGTTTTTAATATAATGATGATATTGACAGTGAACTTAACCTTGTCGGCTTAGAAATATTGCAATGCTTTTCATACAAAAGTTTGCATGTTTTTTGCACCTTTTATAACATCGTCCCAAAATGAATGATTCAAATTACTCATTAGGAATATTATGTATTTACCTTTTTTAAAAGGTCTGTATTGACTAAACTATACATCTCACATTCTGACGAAGACTATCTACCGATTTATTATTGCAGATCTTTAAATACATGCAGTCAAGTCGTGGCAAGTTAGTATTTGGGCTAAGACAATATTCTTACATTCTTGCAACTGCTGGAACGGAATCCCATTACACATTACATAATAAGAATTGTTTCAGGCGGACATATAACGCACACAGGTGATACGACACCCATAGTCCTCACCGTACGACTGACACTAATCACTGTATGTTAGATAGGTAGGTACCAAATACTAATAGACTGGCTGTTTGTGTTGCATACACAGCAAGTTTTAAGACAGTTAAAGCATGGTTTAGAACAGGCATGGGCAACCTTTCATTTACAAAAATCAGTTTTAAAATTGGTCTCGTACTTGAATTAAGAGACCATCAATATTGGCGTTGGTATTGCTTGAGGATAATCGCATAGAATTTTCGAGACTTTCATCTGTTATCCTCGTTCGAAATGTTGACATAGTGTGTTTCGTCCTCAAACAAAATATGTTCACGCGTATATGTGCTGCCAAAAACACAGATGATTTTTCTTGCAAATGCGCGTATATTTGCATACATACACTTCGACCAGATGTTTGGGGCCGGACAAAATAGCTCCGACCGATGGTTGCCCATATATGTTTTAGAACATGACATGGAAATAGGTTCTGTCATCTTCGAATGCATTACTATTTGCAGTTCTACTACACAACGCAATGTCGTTCTTTTGGCGAAAAACAAATACATTGCGCATAATACAAAATCAAGGAGACGGTATGTAAATTTAATTATTTAAAGTAAATTTTACAAAGTGACTTACAATCTAAAGTGTATATAAATTCTGTTGTATAATTTCAGTTGGTTAATTAATATTACTAAACCTTGAAAAGTTTTTAGTAAAAATCTAAATATGGAGATACGGTGTATAGATTACACTAGGAAATAGTCTTGGATAAATTGGTACCTGTTCTTTACATATTATATGTGTAATTAGTTGTATTTTTGCGTATATATATATATTTTTATTTTATCTTACGGACGATTTAAATAATATTTAAACACATACAGAAGTTAAAAAAAAAAACTAGTAGCATACTGATTTATATATCCCTTTTCACATTTTCGGTAAAAAAATTTAATATGGTTGGCATTTGTAAGTTAGCGGAAGCCATTAATCATGCATTTGATATTACTTTATTCGAAATATATTGAGATGTCTAAATCTTTGTTTATAAATGCTGGACCCACCTAGGAGTTATATTTATATCAAGATTTTTAATTGATACTTCAACACATGAAGAAGTTATTGAGGTGGACAAATGGACGTACGCGTATTTACAGGGATTACGACCGGTCTTGTTGATGGCCAACATAACCGTTGATATTACCCAAATTTCAAAAGTTGTACAATTTATTGGATGGAACGGGGACTTTTTACATTTTCGATACAAATTTCAGTACTGCCATCCGTGGTTGAAAGACTAATGATAAATAATCAGAGCTCAAACCTTTATTCTTATGTGTGTGAGATTCCATATAAATTATTTAATTTTTTTATAGAAGCGTTTCATGGTATATATTTTCTACAGTTTCTGAGTTTTTTCAAAAGAGCAACAAATGCATATAGATACTTCTATATGCATTTGTTGATGTGATGCCAAAGTAATTGTGGTTCGGTAATTAGTTAAAAAAAAAAAAAAACGAAAACAATGCCTTTGTAAAGAGAGTATACACTAAATCAACACATAAAAGTGTATTTACATTCAAGAGAATCACAACGTAACATTTGGGAAACCGGACTGAACGCGAAAATTTAAAACGTGTGTTATTCAAATATTTGTAGAAAACGTTTTCACATATGCGAAAACCTATTAAGTACGTACGTAGAATTTTACTATTGCATTTGTAAATTTTACTATTGCATTTGTGACTCGAACATGTGGCACATATCACACATCACACCTTATGACTTAATTCTGGGTGAGGTTATCGCATCATTTGAGTGTGAACTACTATTGTGACGACACGTCGCGTCTACGTCACAATGATTAATCTCATACAAACGTGAAATCTGTCATACGTCACCTGCATCCAATGACTTCATTCGTAGAAATATATTTGCTCACTTGTTCCTATTTTTTTAAATATTTGTATATATGACTAGATGTATTGATGTGAAGGAGGCAAGGAGCGTATGCCAGGACAGAAGAGTGTGGCGTTCCATCCTCTCTGCCTACCCCTGCGGTGAAACGGTGTGAAGGTAGTAGTAGCAGTAGCATATATATATGTTCTACATAATGTATATAGTAAGCAGGTAATAGTCAAGATTTATATTTCCCTTATTGTGCCGCTACACACAAAAGGTTGACAATTATCGTGTCAATTTATATTTTAGAAGAATGGATGTGAAGCATGGAGTTGGCAAAAGAAGGACGAAAGTAGATTGAATGCAGTCGAGATGCGATCTCTCAGACGAATGTGCAGCAAAACCATGTATTATAGATGTTCGAATGATGATATAAGGAAATGCAAAGCTGAGATAAGCATTATTGATAAAATTAAGAAAGGTGTGTTGAGGTTATTTAGGCATCTGAATCGAATGAGAGATAAAAGAACAGCAAAACAATATGAGGCGAATGTGGTTGGTAATAGGAGCAGAGGAAGACTTGGCATCATTTATGGAACGGTGAATGTTATAAAAATATAAATATATAATGTATATAAATAGAATAAAACTCATTAAGTGGTTTATTACAAGTGTTTAATTTTAAAAAAAAATATCCTTATCATACATTGTTTTGCCGCACATTCGTCTGCAATATAATCGAAGTAATTTGAACACTGTAAATGGATGGTAGAAAGGAAGGAAGGCACGGGGAGTAGGATCATATAAAATGTATTCAGACATAAGCAAATGTAATTTATTCTAAAATTCAGGAAGACGAGTATTCTAATATGAACAGATTTTATCTCAACCAACAGTGCAAAGGATAGATACTACATCATTTTATACATATAATTGATGCAGGGTTTTCTACAGAAGTGTACTTAATAGAAATTGGTTTAATTTAATCATGGTAAAAAACAATATTTCTCGTTTTTCGAAACAATTAAAAATTGGGCATTCAAGATTTGTTTTATCATAAACGAGATGAATGGACGTGGAAGAGGCGAAATATATCTGCCGAGGCAGCGTAGTTTGGCGATCTATCCTTACGCATACTCTGACGTGGAAATTACTTCATGGTTAATTAATTTTTTTAAAAATCATTTTTTGAATTCAATGGTGCGGTGTTTGACTTACCGATCTTACGACGTCGGTAACGACGAAAGTCGGACTTGATCGATGGTCAAATACTGTATATTAAAGTGGAAAGAACTATGCTGTTGTAGGCAAAGAAATAGACACCTTCTAGGTGTAACCAACTCGGATGTAAGAATGATAAAAGTGATCACTTCGGAATAAGTTGTATCGGTTTATGTAGACTCACGTTGGTCTTCTCCGGTTGGGGTCTGAAGGTGTGTTGGATGCGGGCCCTCGGCCTGCGGGCCACGGGCCACGAGGGCGGCGGCGGGCTCGCGGGCTCCGCGGGGGAGGGCCCTCCCCACGCGCCCCTGCCCCCGGCGCCCGCGCTGCCGGCCGGGAGGACGTACAGCATCACACCGCACTCGCACGCGACATGCTACACGATACACCCTCCGACTTATTTATTATCATACTAAAAGTACAACAATCGAGTCGTTCTATCGCTAATATAATCTGATTTCTTATGTATTGTTTTTTGTCGATGTTCATTCGTTTAATCTCGTCAAATTTTGCGGGTAGTTCTATTTTTGCTTTTAAACAAGTTTTGAATGTACACTTTATTCAAACTTAAGACACAGAAAAAAAAACTATTTCGCGATAAAGGTAATATTTTGTTCACTACCGCTCATAAGCTGCACCAAATAACTCGACGGCGAACGAGGTACGACGGCAAAAATCCACCCAATCGTGGCTAACCTCGGTGGGAGGAAAATCGGGACGGGAAACGTCAAACGTCGCGAGGGAAAAGCGAAAAGCGCAGCGGTTCCGGCGGACGCCCACGCTGTACGGGGGCCCAAAACCGACTGCACGCGGAGCCGCCGAGTAAACACGGCGCACCACGGCGCCCCCTCGCGCGCATGCGTGCCATCTTCGCAACAACAGTGGTGATAGCTTCACGCTTCACCGTTAAAATATTTGATGGATAAGCGGGTCATCGGGGCTAATAACCTACGACTGCATACGATCTTATCACTATCAATTAGAGGATGTATTCGTCGATTCGATCAGCTACCCAGAATCCAGAATAGCTAAAGGAATGGAGGTCCGCTCGTTTGTAATACGCGGGTCATCGGAATAATCGTACGACTGCATGTAATCTTATCCGCTCCTCCCGCTGATAATGCCACAGGTATCGGATCGGACAAAGAAACCAAATTAATGAATTAACTACGCAAAACTTTTACATTATAATTCATCTCTGGTAAACAAGAAGGCTGAGTACAATAAAAACGTGTTGTATAGTCGAAATATAGACGAAAATATTAATAAACAACGTTTGAATGACAGATTGCAAATTAAAGATTCTAAGTGAAAAGCGAAGTATTAGTACGGTGGGGAGTGAAGTAAATGTCGGATGTGACTGGATTCTTGGAAATAAATGTGGAACCTGATAATTTTTATGTAATCATCGCACAAAAATAACAATAATTTGGCGACCACCAAACTTACCGAGCTCTGAGGAGAATTTGTCACGCTTGGAGATCGCTGAACAGTCACCAAAGCCATAACACACGCACAAACACATTAATTGATCAATTATTATATTTGATATTTGGCACCACAACACCGCGAAAATATTCGAAAACCGAAACGTCAAAAGAAGGATTCATCTGTCAGCCATGTTTAGTCAATTCAATTTACAATCAAAAGGTGACCAAGTGCAGCAGCTGCGCAAGGTCGACATCGTTGCGATTTTTTTTTCGTTTGAACATAAAGCTTTTGGTACAACTTTTGGTGAACTACAATGTTTAAAACACTATCCAAATGAACAATTTAGATTAGAATCAAAACAATTTGACACAACATTTAATTTCCATAGTATATAGTGTTGCACATAAAATTTTAAATACGATAACTAGCGCACCCTAGTAAGAAATATTAGAAGCTTTTGAAAGAGGGATACCAGTTTAAAAAAAACAGTTATGTACTTACGCACACGTCTATTTTCTGAAATTGGAATTACGCATGTGGGAAACACATAA